>NW_019945343.1:0-24377 GCF_002910315.2 Salvelinus sp. IW2-2015
AAATTACTTATAATCATAATGCTGCAGTAATTATTTCCCTTGTTTAGAAAGAAATGGTTTATGCTTGAGAAGGCTAGAATGATGTCTCTACCCAGGGAGGGGAAAGACCTTGGTTGGTTGTAGATAGTTTAACAGTTTGGCAGACAGTATGAGAACCGAACTGTATGCCATTGTATCGAGAGGAGGTTGGACATTAAAACTTATGACATCATCTGTTATTATTATAACTGATGTAAATGTATTATGAATCAGCTACTCTCGAGAATAAACGTATTGTTTTAAAGACTGGTCTCTGTCCATTTTATGGCTGATAATTATTTACAAATGTCTTATTTATGGGCAGAGTGTTTTAAAATGGAATTGGTTAATAAAACACAGGAATAATTCCTTTAACACATGTTTAATGCACCCGAGCTGTCTGTCTAAAACTACTGGCATCGACATCATGTATACACTACAAAGACAACAACAAGGGTCTTTCACAGTCTCCAAGCTCCAGAACAGACTATGGGAGGCACGCAGTACTACACAGAGCCATGACTACATGGAACTCTATCTCCAATCAAGTTAACTGACGCAAGCAGTAAAATTAGATTTTAAAACAAAAAACACTTATGGAAAGTGGGGACTGTGAAGCAACACACATGGCACACACAAACATAACATACGCACTATACATAAGGATTATATATGTGGTGGAGTAGAGGTCTGAGCCAGCAACAGTGGTGTTGTAAATGTATATAAGTTTAAAAATTGCTATAACTGCCTTCATTCTTTACCAGGAAGAGTATGGGGAACATAATAAATATAAAAACATAACACAGTGCCTTAGATTGTTATTGCGGGTGTAGCGAATGCTTGTCGCAAGTTTCCTATGGACTAGACAAGGCATGCCCTCTGTCGGCACCATTATTTCCTTACATTTTAATGTGATCACAAACCGCATAAATTGAGAGACCAAATTCATGCTTCTGTAATGTTTTACACTTTTCAATGTCCACAATTTGGAATGAAAGTGTCATACTGGACCTTTTAATAATGTTGCAGTAAGATATGCTCTAAACAGGTATTGGAAGTGGAACAATATAATTTTGTATATGGGCTTAATAAGTAATATATATTTTGATGACCTGTGTGAAATTATGGGGTGGCAGGTAGCCTAGCGGTTAAGAGCGTTGGGCCAGTAGCCGAAATGTGGGTACCATCAGGATGAAAATGTAAGCTATAAAATCAGCCTTTCAAATAAACACATACCACCCCACACACACACACATACAAACTATACTCCCACCCTGTACCTTGTTGTCCCAGCCAACGATCATGCTGCCCATGGAGAGGCCCATGCCTCTGTATCCCAGCATCATGTTACACAGCAGCTTAGAGGCTGCAGACACAGATCCTCTGCTTGTTCCTCAGTTTGTACAGCCTGAGACACAAAGAGATGGTCAGTCACTGTATGAGACAAGGCAGTCAGAGTGCTGAAACACTGGTTTATTTCCAGATACATTTAAACACCTCAGAAACATAAAGGCATTAATGTGGCTTGGACAGACCATGAAGACCAGAATAGGGAGGTGTCTAGTCTAGATAACAGATGGTAACTACAATGTCACTGGTTGGTACTGATAGCTTACTTTGTCCCACGCATTTGTTTTGAGTGTGTGGAAATGACATTGATTGGTACATTTTCTCTTCAACCAACCCTCACTGGCCCTCCCCCTGCCCATAAACCTAACAGACAGACAGACAGGCATAGATGATCATGATATTAACACCATGTAACTGTATAGCGGGACTCAATCCCACAGAGACAAATTTTAACAGACCTGCACTCCTTAGCCAGCAGTCTCTCCCAGTACTGGCAGTCAGCAGCACTGCCAGACATGATCCCTACAGCAGGTAGTTGTTGATCTCCATAATCTTATTAGTTTCATTCAACGCTGTTTTGAAGATGAACAAAGACTTAATTACATTCCCATCACAAATAGTCCTCATTTGCTCAACGTTGTTGCTCATTCCTGACAAATTAATCTAACAACTCTGATGTGATGGTAGGAAAATCATTAAGAAAATATTAATGAAAAGTAGCCTATTCCGTCTATACAGAGAAATATACAATTAAACAAAATTAAATAAAAACAATATTAAGTTGTATTTTCACATGCACAAGAACAATTAAATTAAATTGAAAGGTGTGGTTGAATTTATTCTGCCACTGTCTTCTTTTCGTCTAGGCCTATATATCAAGGTCGCAAGGCATATGAATTAACAGGTTATAGAGCAAACAACGCAATTATCACAACACATAAATTGTAATGTGGCTTACCCACGCACCGCTACTGCCGGCACCTCAAATGTTCTACTGCTTGAGCTCCTGTTCCTCTTATAGAATATTATAAGTATTGTGGAGCTCCTGCACCTAAATATAAACAGTACCGGCACCCAAATTGAACACCGCCACCTATTTCAGTCCAAGTTAAGCACTGGTTGTCTTTGATAGTGTCCTCGACTATTCTGTAGTCTGATGGATGAGAAAAATGAGGAGAAATACGATTTTGACTTCGGACTTCCCCTGTAAGTCTCTACAGCAAACTCTCCTTTCACTTTCATTTAGCAGTCAGACACTGACATGCGCAAAGCCAGACGAGGCATAGATGGAGCACCATAGTATAAAGTAAAACTAGTACAGTATGTACACTACAGTTCAAAAGTTTGGGGTCACTCAGAAATGTCCTTGTTTTTGAAAGAAAAGCACATTTTTGGTCCATTAAAATAACATAAAATTGATCAGAAATACAGTGTAGACATTGTTAATGTTGTAAATGACTATTGTAGCTGGAAACGGCTGATTTGTTTATGGAATATCTACATAGGCATACAGAGGCTCCCGGATACGCACCAGGTTGTACCCGCTCCTGAGATCCAGTTTCGKGAAAAAGCTYRSYSMMSMMGCGCACCCCGTGCATTGACTCAATCGCCGTGGCGATAAGAGGTAGCGGGTAACTGTACCTCACCGTGATTTGATTTAGACCTCGATAATCAATGCACGGGCGCAGACCTCCATCCTTCTTTTTCACAAAAAGGAAACTCGAGGAGACGGGTGAAGTGGAGGACCGAATGTACCCCAACGCAGGGATTCAGAGACATATGTCTCCATAGCCACCGTCTCCGCTTGCGACAGGGGATACACGTGACTCCTGGGAAGTGCAGTGTCTACCAGGAGATTGCCAAATCGGCATATTTGGAGGGAATGCGCACAGTTGAGACCTGGTCTGGACTTTCCACCGTGGTCGCACCAACGGAAACCCCTACACAACTCCCTGAGCACTCTCGCGACCACCCCGTGAAGATGGAACCGACAGAGCCCTCTCTGGACGTCTGCGGGTGACCAGCAGGTTATCCAACCGGATGGACAGATCCACCAGTTGGTCAAAGGTGATGGTGGCATCCCTGCAGGCCAACTCTCGTCGGACGTCCTCGCACAGGCTGCAACGGTAATGGTCAATAAGGGCCCTGACGTTCCATCCTGCTCCGGCGGCCAAGGTCCGGAATTCCAGGGCAAACTTCTGGGCGCTCCTCGTCCCCTGTCTCGAGTGGAAGAGCCGCTCCCCTGCCGCTCTACCCTCGGGCGGATGGTTGAAGACGGCCCGGAAGCGGCGGTTGAAATCCTCGAAGTGGTCCAACGCCGCTTCTCCTTCTCCCCACACAGCGTTTGCCCACTCCAGAGCTCTCCCCGAGAGACATGAGACGAGGGCGGACACTCTCTCCCTTCCCGAGGGAGCTGGGTGAACGGTGGCCAGGTACAGGTCCAGTTGTAAGAGGAACCCCTGGCACCGGGCTGCTGTCCCATCATACTCCCTGGGAAGGGAGAGACGCATGCCACTGGGACTGGATCCAGGAGGGACGGGTAGAGGTAACCCCAGTTGCGTTGGTCGAGGCCTCCTGTCTCTCCCAGCGGTCCATGGTCTGGACAACACGATCCATCATGGCACCGAGACGTTGGATCATGGCCGAGTGTTCCTGGACACGTTCCTCGACTCCTCTGACCGGGGTACCTGATCCCTGCTGACTCCATGGTTGGTGTGTGATTCTGTAGCGAATGCGAAAACTGCTGGAAGTGAAGTCAGACGCAGGATAGCAGCAATTAGGCATAGCCTTAGCAGTTTAATAAATATGTCAAAATATGGGCACAAAAACCTGACGTGCACCAGAACAAACGTGCAACAAGCACTACATGAAGCAATCACACACAGAGACATGAGGGGGAACAGAGGAATAAATACATGCAGTGTGATTGGGAATGTAAACCAGGTGTGCAGGGAAAAAGACAAAACAAATGGATAATAGAAAATTGGAGCGGCGATGGCTAGAAAGCCGGTGACGTCGACCGCCGAACGCCGCCCGAACAAGGAGAGGTGCCGACTTCGGTGGAAGTCGTGACAGCTTTGTCATTACGGGGTATTGTTTGTAGATTGATCAGAGAAAAAACGAGGTAACAAATTTTTGAATAAGGCTGTAATGTAACAAATGTAAAAATGTGGAAAAAGTCAAGGGGTCTGAATATTTTCCGAATGCACAATATCCGTGCAAGAAATTCATATCTGTATTCCCAGTCATGTGAAATCTATAGATTAGGGCCTAATGAATTTAATTTAAATTGACTGATTTCCTTATATGAACTGTAACTCAGTAAAATCTTTGAAATTGTTGCATGTTGCGTTTATATTTTTGCTCTGTATAGTTCGATGGCTTTTTACTGACAAATTAATTTGTGTAATTTATTCACCTAAATCTGTTTCTATTGGTTCATTAATGTTGTTTTGCTGTATTTCTGTTTTTGTTTCATTCTAATTTACATACTGTAAATATCAATATCAAGACGTGTCTTCTCTATGCCGATGTAATGATGTCTCCCACTTTTTGAACAGAAATGACAAGTTCTGAAAATTATTCTGGAAAAGGGGTTTTAACTTTTGCTAACCTGTAAGACTGAAGTTGTTAGATGTTACAAACTAAGGGCTAAAGCTATGCTATGCCATGCCGTCAACATCCTGGAATAAGGAGTATCACTACTGTCTTAATAATAGACAATATTAAAAACTTCAGAGCTTTAGGATGATCTTTCTGCTACACAGGTATACAAATAAAAATATGGAAACCTGGAAAGTGTTAACATCAATGTAAAACTAGTGATACAACTAAAATGATGCCACATTTTTATCCCCCCAAAAATGTGTCCCGGGGTTTTGTGATACATACTCCATGGTGTTCAGTAATGCTCCACTACACCACTGTATACCTGTTTAATTATTAACATTGGTGTACAAATTATTTTCTCAGATTTTCAGTTTTGTAACAGACACATTGGATGTAGCCTGAGTGCCAGTATGTTTTTGCTATCATGTCAATGAGTTGGAAAGTGAGCAGAAACGTTGGAGGTGATTTTTTAAATCTTTTGTGTGGTTTATTATAGAATTCTTAGGTGGAGGATTACAATCATAAATCTGTATATATAGTTGATTTTCAGAAATAAATGGTTGCTAACATACTAAATGTGTCTTTGTGATTCATATTGTTGTCAATGAGCTTTGAGGAGCTTCAATCAGGAGCCAAACAGAGAACATGCACCCTGGTCACATGCTGTAGTGCTGAAGAGACTAAATTCACTAGTGTTTGTTACGTTTCATACTAGACATCACACCTCATCAGATACCCTCCCCTTCAATCTCTGGTACATAGGCTATACTGTAGTCCTCTCTGGTCTCCTCTCATCTAGTTACATGACCTTTGACCCCTTAGGCCAGTCACCAGCAGGGCTTGTAAGGCACAGTTTCTGTCATCACTAATCAGATGTGTATGAAAAAGAAAACACACAACTACAACCCTCATTATAGTTCACCCATGGGAACAAACATGGCAGACCAGCCAGACCCATGTCATAGACAGGATTTGAATGACCAGCCTACTGGTAAAAGACAAGTGAACTGGTGCAGGCTATGTAAGCATTAGTGAGGCCTACAGTCGTGGCCAAAAGTTTTGAGAATGACACAAGTATTAATTTCCACAAAGTTTGCTGCTTCAGTGTCTTTAGATATTTTTGTCAGATGTTACTATGGAATACTGAAGTATAATTACAAGCATTACATAAGTGTCAAAGGCTTTTATTGACAATTACATGAAGTTGATGCAAAGAGTCAATATTTTCAGTGTTGACCCTTCTTTTTCAAGACCTCTGCAATACGACCTGGCATGCTGTCAATTAACTTCTGGGCCACATCCTGACTGATGGCAGCCCATACTTGCATAATCAATGCTTGGAGTTTGTCAGAATTTGTGGGGTTTTGTTTGTCCACCCGCCTCTTGAGGATTAAGAGGGATCAATGGGATTAAGGTCTGGGGAGTTTCCTGGCCATGGACCCAAAATGTTGATGTTTTGTTCCCCGAGGCACTTAGTTATCACTTTTGCCTTATGGCAAGGTGCTCCATCATGCTGGAAAAGGCATTGTTCGTCACCAAACTGTTCCTGGATGGTTGGGAGAAGTTGCTCTCGGAGGATGTGTTGGTACCATTCTTTATTCATGGCTGTATTCTTAGGCAAAATTGTGAGTGAGCCCACTCCCTTGGCTGAGAAGCAACCCCACACATGAATGGTCTTAGGATGCTTTACTGTTGGCATGACACAGGACTGATGGTAGCGCTCACCTTGTCTTCTCCGGACAAGCTTTTTTCTGGATGCCCCAAACAATTGGAAAGGGGATTCATCAGAGAAAATGACTTTACCCCAGTCCTCAGCAGTCCAGTCCCTGTACCTTTTGCAGAATATCAGTCTGTCCCTGATGTTTTTCTTGGAGAGAAGTGGTTTCTTTGCTGCCCTTTTTGACACCAGGCCATCCTCCAAAAGTCTTCGCCTCACTGTGCGTGCAGATGCACTCACACCTGCCTGCTGCCATTCCTGAGCAAGCTCTGTACTGGTGGTGCCCCGATCCTGCAGCTGAATCAACTTTAGGAGACGGTCCTGGCGCTTACTGGACTTTCTTGGGTGACCTGAAGCTATCTTCACAACAATTGAACCGCTCTCCTTGAAGTTCTTGATGATCCGATAAATGGTTGATTNATTCTGAATGATTTGCGGTACATTCGATCTTGTATCTGGCCTTACTGCTACACTCCCCTCCGTAAAGTTTGGTTTTTTGCTTCTTTTCCTCTATCCCAGCGCAGTACCATCCCCGCCCAGCCTAGCCACCAGCTCCCCAGTTCTTCTACCCCCATGTTCTCCTGCCACCACTACCCCCAGCTCTCCTAGACCCACCAGCCCAGCCGTTATACACCCCAGTCTCTCCTACGCCCCAGTCACTTCTCCTAGCAACCAGCCCAGCTACCCCAGTCTGCTCCTAGCCCCAGCCCCGCACCAGTCTCTTCCTACCTCTCCCTGCCCAGCCCGGTACCCCCAGTCTCCCTCTAGACCCAGTCTCTTCCTAGCACCCAGCCCAGTTACCCCCAGTCTCTCCTACCCCAGTCTCTCCCTAGCCCATCAGCTACCAGCTTCTCAGACCGCTTCTCCTACCCCAGTACCCCCAGTCTCTCCTAGCCCCAGTCTCCGCTACCCACACAGTCTCTAACCCAGTCTCCTCCTAGCCCCAGGCCCAGCTAACCCCAGTCTCTCCCTTACCCTAGTCTCCAGCCCACTACCCCAGTGTCACCCTAAACCAAGTCCTCCCCTAAAGCCCAGTCAAGTTACCCTAGTCTGTTCTAGTCCCAGCTCTGTCTTAGTTCCCCCACTTTAGGCCTAACCCAGTCTTCTTCCCCGGTCTATTCTAGCCCCGAGCCCAGCATCCTGCACACCTCCCTAAGTCTCAAAACCCCAGATTCCCCCACCTTCCCGCAGCCTTCATTTGCACCAACTTCCAGTGTCCCCAGCCCAATTCCCCCAACTCCATCCATGTTCCCTCAGCCTTCTTCGCGCCAGGCCAGCACCATCTTGCTTCCCCAGCTGCACTAGCTCCGGCCAGCACCAGCTAACCCCCAGACTTCCAGGCTTCCCTAGCTTCAGCTCCAGCCGACAGATATCCCCCAGACTTTCTCTAGCTCCAGCCAAGTGCCAGCTTCCCCCAGACGTTCCCTGGCTCCAGCCCAGCCACCAGACCTCCCAAAGATTCCCCAGAATCTAGCCACTTCCCAGCTCCCAGACTACCCTAGCTAACCAGTGCAAGCTCGAGACCCATCTTCCCAGCTTAGCCTGATTCCCATAGCTCCGAAGCCCAAGCGTCAGGCTTCCCCCAGAATTCCCCCAGACTTCCCTTAGTAGAAGGGCTGCTCAGTGGAATGTGAGGGAGATTGTGTATCGTTTAATTTGGACCAAGGCGACTTACTGACCTGGAACTCTGACAAACAGAGCTTTTGGCTCTAAGATGTGTGTTGTACAAAAACTTGGTACAGATAAGAAAAGAGGAGCGGGGAGAACGACTGGGAGAATAAACGAACGCGTAAAGGGAAAGGGAGTGTGTGTTTGGTTTAGTGTGTGTGTGTGTGTGGTGGTTGCTTGTGTTGTGCTAGTTGGTAGAGCTGCACTTGCAATGCCAGGATTGTGGGTTGATTCCCGCTGCGTTTTTTTCCACCCATACAAAATGTATCAATACACTACTTTTTATTGCTTTTGGTAAAAGTGTCTGCTAAATGGCATATCATTACATGGAAAGAACCAAATACACTGAAGGAGACCCAGGAAAAAACATGGTTCCTGTCCAGTGCATTGGCATAGCCAGAAATTCATTGGTGGGTGGCTTGCAGAAATGTAGGTGGATTATGAGCTGTCTTGTGTGCCAAAAATAAACAAATTAAGCACTGGTATGATGCATAACTGTAGCCATAAAAGCACAGTGACATACAGTGCATTCGGAATGTATTCAGACTCCTTGCTTTTTCCACATTTTGTTACCTTACAGCCTCATTCTAACATGGAGGAAATTATTATTTTTCCTCATCAATCTACACACAACACCCCATAAACACAAAACATAACACCCATAAACAGGTATATAAAAAAAGCCTTATTTACTTAAGTATCCAGACCCTTTGCTATAGACTCGAAATTAAGCTTCAGGTGCATCCTGTTTCCATTGATCATCTTTGAGTTGTTTCTTCAACTTGATTGGAGTCCACCTGTGGTAAATTGGACATGATTTGAAAAGATACACACACCTGTCTATATAAGATCCCACAGTTGACAGTGCTTGTCCACAGCAAAAACCAAGCCATGAGGTCAAAGGAATTGTCCCTAAGAAGCTCCTAGACAGGATTGTGTCGAGGCACAGATCTGGGGATGGTACCAAAAAAATGTCTGCTGCATTGAAGGTCCCCAAGAATGAAGTGCCCCCATCATTCTTAAATGGAAGAAGTTTGGAACCACAAGACTCTTCCTAGAGCTGGCTGCTCAGCCAAACTGAGCAATCATGGTGAGAAGGGCCTTGGTCAGGGAGGTGACCAAGAACCCGATGGTCACTCTGACAGAGCTCCAAGTTCCTCTGTGGAGATGGGAGAACAATTCCAGAAGAACAGCCATCTCTGCAGCACTCCACCAAATCAGGCCTTTATGGTAGATTGGCCAGACGGAAGCCACTCCTCAGTAAAAGGCACATGACAGTCTGCTTGGAGTTTGGCAAAAAGCCACCTAAAAACTCTCAGACCATGAGAAACAAAATTCTCCGGTTTCTGATAAAAACCAAGATTGAACTCTTTGGCCTGAATGCCAAGCGTCACGTCTGGCGGAAACCTGGCATCATCCTGGCAGCATCATGCCGTGGGGATGTTTTTCAGCGGCAGGGACGGAGACTTGTCAGGATCAAGGGAAGATGAATGGAGCAAAGTACAGAGAGATCCTTGATGAAAACCTTCTCCAGAGCCGCTCAGGACCTCAGACTGGGGCGAGAACATATGTAGGAAATAAAGTACCATTAGAAACTGTACTCATGCTGTTTTCAAATGACAAATCAGACCCACTTGACTTGTGCAACTCTCCTTACAGATGGACTAACAGTAGTTAGTTAGCACTAAACAAATCAGTACCAGGAAGCCTTTATAAGGGGGGTTTCCAACAATTTCTGAGGAGGCATTTCTGAGAAAACACATTAAAGCCTTTGATGAGTCAGAGTGACTGTGTGTGTCAGCCAGGGAGAGGGTGAGTACAGATATCCTGTGTTTCAGCCAGGGAGAGGGTGAAGTACAGATATCCTGTGTGTGTGTGTCAGCCAGGGAGAGGGTGAAGTACAGATATCCTGTGTGTGTGTGTCAGCCAGGGAGAGGTGAAGTACAGATATCCTGTGTGTGTGTCAGCCAGGGAGAGATGAAGTACAGATAATCCTGTGTGTATCAGCCAGGGATAGGTGAAGTACAGATATCCTGTGTGTGTCAGCCAGGGAGGGTGAAGTACAGATATCCTGTGTGTGTGGCGCATGACTGGGTGCATGTGGTGTAACGAGTCAAATGAAGTTGTGTGTGTGTGTGGTCTCGGGTTATCGTCGAGCATCCTAGAGGTGAATGCAGACGGGTAATAAGGACAGACAGGGAAGTAGACTGTGGCTGGCAGTGGCTGCTCAACACATACAGTTGTGTTAACAGTCATACACATTGAAAAGAGAGTATCTCCACACATATCCAGATGGAGCACGGCAGTCATTCAAATAAATTAACATGACTAAAGAACGAAGGGAACTGTACAGCAAGGAGGCTGGTGGGGGAGCTTTAGAGGACGTGTTCATTGTAATGGCTGGAATAGAGGGGCTCCATTCTATTGATTATAGGAGGAACGTTTTGAAGGACATGGTCCATGTTTACAATGTGTTTGGCCCTATTCTATTGATTATAGGAGAAACGTTTGAAGGACATGGTCCTTTATCAGCAGTATCATGTGTAAGCAGCCATAGGCTGAATAGTATACCTACCATGAAATTGATTGACCTACATGTATAAATTAAGGTTAAATAGGTAGGTAGCTGGCACACACACAAGTTGTTTATTTTGACTGAATTAGCGTTTCTAGGGCATTGGGAAAACATACCCATTAACACATCCGCATGGGTACACACACGCAATAATCCACTCAGTTCTTACATTTGAGAATAGTTGTGTGTTACAGTCAGGGGTGGTGGGAGGTGGCTGAACCCTGGTGGTGCTGTGGGAGAGAGCGTTAATGATGATGATGGTGGGAGGTGGCTGAACCTGGTGGTGCTGTGGGAGAGAGAGTTAATGATGATGGTGGTGGGAGGTGGCTAAACCCTGGTGGTGCTGTGGGAAAGAGTTAATGGTGATGTGGTGGGAGGTGGCTGAACCCTGGTGGTGCTGGTGGAGAGAGAGTTAATGATGGTGGAGCTGGCTGAAACCCTGGTGCTGCTGTGGGAGAGAGAGTTAATGATGGTGGGAGGGGTGGCTGAACCCTGGTGGTGCTGTGGAAGGAGAGTTAATGATGATGGTGGTGGGAGGTGGCGAACCCTGGTGGTGCTGTGGGAGAGAGCGTTAAGTGATGGTGGGAGGTGGCTGACCCCTGGTGGTGCTGTGGAGAGAGGAGTTAATGATGATGATGGTGGGAGGTGGCTGAACCCTGGTGTGCTGTGGGAGAGAGCGTTAATGATGGTGGGAGGTGGCTGAACCCTGTGGTGCTGTGGGAGAGAGAGTTAATGATGATGATGGTGGGTGGTTGTGGACTTTGGTTTTTGCCCTGCCCCCAGGGCCCCAGTGGCATGGCGCTTGTTTGTTGTTATTATCAGTGACCCCTAGAGCCGGGGCTCCTTTGTTAAGCGAGGCCTGAATTGTTCATCTCTCTGTAGGTGATGGCTTTGTTATGGATTTAATGGCTCTTTTCTGGACTTTTATAATTAGCGGGTATCGGCCTATCTGCTCTGCATGCATTATTTGGTGTTTTATGTTGTACACTGAGGATATTTTGCAGAATTCTGCATGCAGAGTCTCAATTTGGTGTTTGTCCCATTTTATGAATTATTGGTTGGTGAGCGGACCCCAGACCTCACAACCATAAAGGGCAATGGGTTCTATAACTGATATTTTAAGTATTTTTGCCAGATCCTAACTGGTATGTCAAATTTGATGTTCCTTTTGATGGCATAGAATGCCCTTCTTGCCATGTGTCTCAGATCGTTCAGAGCTTTGTGGAAGTTACCTGTGGTGCTGATGTTTAGGCCAAGGTATGTATAGTTTGTGTGCTCGAGGACAACGGTGTCTAGATGGAATTTGTATTTGTGGTCCTGGCGACTGGACCTTTTTTGGAATATCATTATTTTGGTCTTACAGAGATTTACTGTCAGGGCCCAGGTCTGTCAGAATCGGTGCAGAAGATCAAGGCCCTTCTTGGTTGGTGACAGAAGCACCAGATCATCAGCAAACAGTAGACATATGACTTCAGATTCTAGTAGGGTGAGGCCGGGTGCTCAGACTTTTCTAATGCCCTCGCCAATTCGTTTATATATATGTTGAAGAGGGTGGGGCTTAGCTGCATCCCTGTCTCACCCACGGCCCTGTGGGAAGAAATGTGTGTGTTTTTTGCCTATTTTAACCGCACACTTGTTGTTTGTGTACATGAATTTCATAATGTTGTATGTTTTCCCCCCAACACCACTTTCCATCAATTTGTATAGCAGACCTTCATGCCAAATTGAGTCAAAGGCTTTTTTGAAATCAACAAAATATGAGGAGACTTTGCCTTTGTTTTGGTTTGTTTGTTTGTCAATTAGGGTGTGCAGCGTGAATACGTGGTCTGTCGTTTGTTAATTTGGTAAAAAGCCAATTGACATTTGCTCAGTACATTGTTTTCACTGAAGAAATGTATGAGTCTGCTGTTAATGATAATGCAGAGGCTTTTCCCAAGGTTGCTGTTGACGCATGTCCCACGGTAGTTATTGGGGTCAATTTGTCTCCACTTTTGTGGATTGGGGTTATCAGTCCTTGGTTCCAAATATTGGGGAAGATTCCAGAGCTAAGGATGATGTTAACACATTTAAGTATAGCCAATTGAAATTTGTTTTCTGTATATTTTATAATTTCATCGAGGATACCATCAACACCACATGCCTTTTTGGTTGGAGGGTTTTTATTTTGTCCTGTAGTTCATTCAAGGTAATTGGAGAATCCAGTGGGTTCTGGTAGTCTTTAATAGTTAATTCTAATATTTGTATTTGATCATGTATATGTTTTGCTCTTTGTTATAGAGCCAAAAAGAATGGAGAGTGGTTTACCCATACATCTCCATTTGGATAAATAATTCTTTGTGTTGTGTTTACTGTTTTCTAATTTCCCAGAAGTGGTTAGAGTCTATCGATTCTTCAATTACATTGAGCTGATTTCTGACGTGTTGTTCCTTCTTTTTCCGTAGTGTATTTCTGTATTGTTTTAGTGATTCACCATAGTGAGGTGTAGACTCAGGTTTTCTGGGTCTCTATGTTTTTGGTTGGACAGGTTTCTCAATTTCTTTCTTAGGTTTTACATTCTTCATCAAACCATTTGTCATTGTTGTTCATTTTCTTCGGTTTTCTGTTTTGAATTTTTTGATTAGATAGGGAAGCTGAGAGGTCAAATATACTGTTAACATTTTCTACTGACAAATTTACACCTTCACTATTACAGTGGAACGTTTTGTCCAGGAAGTTGTCTAGAAGGGATTGGGATTGTGTTGCCTAATTGTTTTTGGTAGGTGTCCACACTACATTCCTTCCATCTATAGCATTTCTTAATATTACTGAGTTCCTTTGGCTTTATTGCCTCATGATTGAGTATTGCTCTGTTCATTTTGCTTTGATCTGATAGGGGTGTCAATGGGCTGAACGCTCTGAGAGACTCTGGGTTTAGGTCAGTGAAAAGTAGTCTACAGTACTACTATTGCCAAGAGATGAGCTGTAGGTGTACCTACCATAGGAGTCCCCTCAAAGCCTACCATTGACTATGTACATACCCAGCATGTGACAGATCTGCAGGAGTTGGGACCCGTGTTTGTTGGTTATGTTGTCATAGGGGCATATGGGGGAGGGAATGCTGTCACTTCCAGGCAGGTGTTTGTCCCCCTGTGTGCTGAGGGTGTCAGGTTCTTGTCCGGTTCTGGCATTTAGGTCGCCACAGACTCTGGCCTTCATCTGCCTGCTGGTCCAGCCGCCTGACTGTCTCTCTCTCTCTCGATGGGTCTCTCTCTCTCTCTCGATGGGTCTGTCTTGCTTCTCTCTTCTCTCATTGTCTCCCAATGAGTCTCTCTCTCTCATTGTCTCCCGATGGGTCTCTCTCTCTCTCTCAATGGGTCTGTCTTGCTTCTCTCTCTCTCTCATTGTCTCCCAATGGGTCTCTCGCTCTCATTGTCTCCCAATGGGTTTTCTCGCTCTCTCTCTCTGTCCCACTTTCTATCTGTTTGTCTGTCGTCTGTCTTTCTCTCTCTCTCTCTTTTGCTTGCTATTCCATCTGGCCTGTCATGTCTGCCCACAAGATGGATATCTCCACTACAAATGTACCACTCTACATCTCCAAAGGTGCACTTGGGCTAGTGCCATTCACATATGCACAGCATCAGGAATCTTAAAACATATAGCTTGAATTTAATAATTTACCTGATTTCTTTGTCCTTCTGTCTCTGTATCTCTGTCTTTCTCTCTGTGTCTCTGTCTTGAACTCAGTGAGGATATCTCTTTCTGTCTCTGTCTCTGTCTCTCTGTCTCTGTTTTTTAACTTCTGTAAGTGAGGATTTGTCAATAAAGACCATAAAAAATCTCCCTTCTCTCTCTCCCTCCTCCCCACTCTTCTCTCTTTGTCTTTCACTTTCCCTCTCTCTCACCTCCCTCTCTCACTGTCCCCCCTCATTTCTCTCTCTCTCTCTCTGATTTAATCGGGGTTGTTTATCGATGTGATGGTGTGATTGGTATGGAGAAAAGCTGGGTGCGTAACTGACTGAGGTGGTTTATTGTCTCTCTGTCTCCAGGAGGTTGTCTCTCTGCCAGGCTCTGACCTTCATCTGCCTGCTGGTCTCTGCCGTCTGCCCTGTGTCTGCCTGTCCTCCCAGCCCAGCGTAAGTTAGTTCTGTCCTCTTCACTCCCTTCTCCAGCCCACCTCATTAACACTGATAGACATGTCCACAGCGCCTGCTGAGGGCTGGGTTTCACATCGCTAAAGAAGTTTCTTATTTCTTTCCACAGCCCTGCTGCACAGCCGCGAGAGAGTAAACATTTTTACACTATATGTGTGAACGAACAGAATTAGTCAAATTAAGCACTTAACTGTTCTGCGAGTGTGTGATTTTCATGTTGTCAAGATAACACTACTAAATAATGAATATTAACACTTTCGCTAGGAAAGCTTTTGGAAACCTCAGACAAGAATGTTTGGATTCACCTCAACACCTACTGACTGGATGCCCATAGTTTTGAGTCAGTTCATGAAAGTCCACACAATGCTACATTAATGGGACATTTCCAATCATCCCCCTGAAATGGCTGACGTGAAATGGAATTGAACCCATCCTGGCTGGACGCTTTATAAACTCACAYGCCCCATTCAGTAGCCTGCTCCCAGATCTGTTTGTGCGGTCTTGCCAACTCCTATTGGCTTGACAATGACCATAGGAGTTGGCAAGACAGCAGAAACAGGTCTGAGAACAGGGCCTGATTAGTCTGATGCTCTAATCTGTGTGAAGAAGTTTGCGTATCAAATGGCACCCTATTCCCTATATAGTGCACTACCAACCCTAACCCTATGGGCCCTGGTCAAAAGTGTTTCCCTGAGGAAAATCCAGGTCATTTAGATAATATAGAAATCAAAGTGCTCCAACTAGTATCAGATGTGATGAGGGGTCCTGCTGGCACGGCTATTGAGGTTCTGWGGTTCTGGAAGAAAGGAGCTGATTGGAATGTTTGTGTAGCGTTTAGCCTGCTAATGGAGGCGGGGACGGCGGCATGTTCCTATAGGGCTGGTAGTTGCTCTCCATCTCTKTCCCATCTGGGCATGCTCTAATTGCTGCGTTGCCCCTTGCTTCTCCTTCAAGCGGAACGGCCATCTTTCATCACTGTTTGTCTGGTTGCCAGGGAGAGCCTGAGGGTAAGGAGGCTTTCTTGACACACGTACACACACCCCTCACACTCCCCCACACACACACCTCCTCCTGACATCCCAAATAGCCCTCTGTCCTCTCCCCCCTTAAACAAACCTGTGTTTTTATTAACATGACTTTCTCTTGGAATTCCATCCAGTCCTTCCGTTCTGTCCCTCCGTCAGAGACGTCAAAGCCAAATGCCTTCCTCTCTAGTTTCCCTCAGAACATTGACACACAGACAGACCGGTTTAAAATGCTGTCCCCACTAAATGTGGCAGCAAAACTGAACTTGAGGTTGAATTTACAGCCTTGTTAACACCATCTGTTGGTCCTGGACTCTTTCCTTCCTTCTTTCACTCTTACTCTCTCTCACTCACTCTTCTCGCTCACTCACTCGCTCACTCACTCACTCACTCACTCACTCACTCACTCACTCACTCACTCACTCACTCACTCACTCACTCACTCACTCACTCACTCACTCACATCACTCACACACACACACACACACATACAACACTATCCTCAGGTGGCTGAGACAGTCAACCATTGCCCAGCCATGTCCGTTAACCCTCAGCCAATCATCAGTGTCATTCCTCTGACTGGGTTATAGGGAAAAGGGGAGTGATCAAATGTAGTACTTTACAGGTTTTTGTCCGACTAAGTTAGGCATGTGCCAAACTCTTGAAGTCAACTAAGGCGAAATCATGTCATGGGCGGGATCTGAAACCGGCTCACCCACGGTAGAGACCAAAGTCTCAAATCAAAGTTTATTGGTCGCATATTTATAGAGGTTGCAGCTAAATGCTTAATAACAATGCAGTACATGTCAAACAAGTACACAAATAATAAACAAGATATAACAAATAAATAAAAAACACAACAGGAAATCAAGATTATAGAGTATTTTGTTTAGATCATTTAATAAAAAAAATTATTACTAAATACATTTTAATCCCACTTTAACACAACAAAATTTGGAAAAATGGAGGGGTATGAATACTTTCTGAAGGCACTGTAGATGTATGTGAATGATGTGTGTAGACAATATGGACAGTATGTGAATAGAAAAGTGTGCACATCACTAGTTATATAGGATGAGCCATGACTAGAATACACTATATACATGTTCATTGGGTAAAACAGTATGTAACATTATTAAAGTGACCAGTGTCAATGACTCTATGTACATAGGGCAGTGATCTCTAAGTGTGGGTAGAGTACCCGGTGGTAGCCGGCTAGTGACCTGTCTGAGGGTCAGGGCAGAGTACTGGGCTGAGGCCGGCCAGTAGTGACTGTGTCTCTCAGTCCCAGATTTGATGGTCCCAGTCTCTTGATGCACCTGTACTGTCTCCTCCTTGTAGATGGTAGCGGGGTGAACAGGCCGTGTCTCGGGGGGCTGAGGTCCTTGATCTTCTTGGCCTTCCTGTGACACCGGGTGCTGTAGATGTCCTGCAGAGGCAGGCAATGTGCCCCTGATGAAGCATTGGGCTGACTACACCACCCTCTGCGAGAGCCCTGCAGTTGCGGGCGATGCGATTGCTGTACCAGGCGGTGATACAGCCCGACAGGATGCTCTCAATGGTGCAAGTTTGTGAGGGTCTTAGGGGCCAAGCCGAATTTCTTCAGCCTCCTGATGTTGAAGAGGCGCTGTTGCGCCTTCTTCACCACACTGTCTGTGTGAAGGGACCATTTCAGGTCACCAGTGATGTGCACGCCGAGGAACATGAAACGTTTTACCCTCTCCGTCGATGGTGGTGTGCTCTCTMTGCTGTCTCCTGTAGTCTACGATCAGCTCCTTTATTTTGTTGACGTTGAGGGAGAGGTTATTTTCCTGGCACCACTCCACCAGCGCTCTCACCTCCTCCCTGTTGGCGGTCTCGTCATTGTTGGTAATCAGGCCTACCACTGTTGTGTTGTCAGCAAACTTGATGATTGAGTTGGAGACCTGCCTGGCCACACACTCATGGGTGAACAGGGAGTACACGTCATAGACTTGACATTGATTTTGAAGTCGCAGGCAGGGCCACTTCATCACGAGACCATGAACCTGCGGCGTGTTGCTACACACAGGTGCTGGGCAAAACTGCACGATGTATAAAGAAAGGCCAGCACACTGTATAATGCTGCTCCCCTGTGCTTTATCCATYCACTATGTTACACAAACAACAATTCACCTTTGTGGAAGTCTTTATTCTCTTACCTTAACTCTTACCAGAGTCTTACCTGAGTCATTCAGATGCATCAAAATTATACACTTGAAAAACAACAATCTACCTTGATAACTACCATAGATACCAATAATATTATTTMGTCTTCATAAAGGTGTGAATAGAAATGGTGTGAATGACGTTTTGTATCTGCTTCATATTCTGTATGAGTAGGACTGTTGATCCACGATGTCCTGTCCATGTACGAATATTCCATCTACAAGGCAAAACTGATCCTAGATCAGCATAGTTCTGTTCTCCTGAATCTTCTCTGGGATTAGTTTATGCTCATGTTCCTACAGCCACAAATCCACAATCTAGTCTAACATCTAAGTAAACCTAGTGCTAATTTAGTCTTACCCTTTTTGAATCCCAATGAATAAGATTACATAGACGGGGGACCTGATCCTAGATCAGCACTCCTACCTGAGACCTCCATCCATCTTCTGGTCCAGGTCAACATGATTACTATAAGCCACTCTGAGAGCGTTCAATTCAGAGGTCTTGTGGTTAGACATCCACCTTTTTAAATGTATTTTATATTTACCCTTTATTTAACTAGGCAAGTCAGTTAAGAACAAATTCTTATTTACAATGACGGCCTACCCGCCAACCCATACGACGCTGGCCAATTGTGTGCCGCCCTATGGGACTCCAATCACGGACAGATGTGACAGCCTGGATTCGAACCAGGGACTTTTGCACTGAGATGCAGTGCCTAGAGTCCAAGAAGAGATTGAGATTGGAAGGCTGTGGTTTGTTTCCTGGTCGAGTCTACCAAAGACTCTAAAAACGGGGTCTCTCTGCTTGGCACACAGCAGTAGGGAGATAGTTTGGGGGTAAGCCCTGCGACGACTAGCATAGCATCCTGTCAAGGGTGTACATCAAGCTGCCTCACACTACAGAAATAGGAGAAATAGTCCTATGGGCTGTTTTGGCTCGGACAAAGATGACTTATTTACTCTGTAGAAGTGAAGGGGATTCCTGATTCACTGTACCTTACCTTCAATCACCTCTCCCGGAATAGAATGAGGGATAAGGGGAAAATAAAGGGGATTGGGGGATGTTCGGAAAGGTCAGAGGTTGTTTTCATTAATCTAGTATGCCGCCAATCTCCACTCTATCGATGCTAATTAAACTGGCGGTGGGGGTAACCCCGGATCACCCTGCCATGGACCAATGATGGCGTGTGGAATGTAGTCCTCAGACTAGTCACTCCTGAACTTAACGGGAAATCTGACTCTGGGTTATAAAGAGTCAGACTTTGGGGACGATTTCCAATAACTACTTGGTCCTTATAGGATCCCCTCATTGACCTGAAAATACCTGATTAGTATACAAAAAATTATGGCCTAAACCCACCAGGGCTAGGGCTCTCAGAGAGATAGGTGGGAATATAACCATTATGCTTACAGCTGTTGTTCTTATTAACCGTTAGTTCTCTCATCATTTTGCTGTTTCGGTGTGGTTTATGTGATGGAGGATGAAGTTTTTATATACAGCACTAAACACAGCTGTCCCCAGGTTGATCTGACAGGTAGCAGGTGTGTGATACAAACACACACACACACACACACACACAACACACCACACACACACACACACACACACAACACACAACCCCAACACCATCACACATAGGTATTTACCTCACTATACCTCGCTTTCACCCTCCTCCTCTCACTCACACACACACACACACACACACACACACACACACACACACACACCACACCAACACACAGTGTATATGTTAAATACTTATCCAGGCATTGTAAGATCTGATATGCGTCTGCAATGTAGTCGGGCATGAACTCCACTTATGAATATGGGCCAGAGCTACACATGGGGAGAGAGTTGTTTGATTTATTCTGGCAATACATGTTCATGCTCAATCATTTGGAATGAATGTACTGCTTTAATCATATAATGTGAGTGGTATAAAGGAAACTGATTTGACTGTTGTCTAAGTGTATTGTTGAATGACCAAATCAATCAGTCAATCGTTCAATCCAAAGGTGACGGATCTTTAAGGAATCATAATTGGGGCCTGAGAATCCATTCTGCAACCAATAAGCTAATGGCCTTGGCCCTTTGGAATCAATTCTGTAGGAATCAATGAATACATCAGTGTATGCGAGAGTGCTGTTTGTAATGTATGTGAACCATTAGAAATATATCAATAGACAGTCTAGTATACTTTACGTCAATAAATGATGTTGACCTCTGACCTTCTGTGTCTCAGTCTTCCTGGGTGTCTGCGTGGGGTCCTTCAGAGAGTCGTTCAGCGCGTGCSCGACGACAGCTGCACTACAGGAACGAATGGGCCTCGTGGAATGGCTGGTCCGTGTGCTCGCGCTCYTGTGGGGGAGGGGCCTCTGTGCGTACACGCACCTGCATCACCAGGTAAGAACCAGGGATGGTCCAATCACAACAGAGACCTGTTTCAAACAGGTTAATCCTCAAAAAATGTCAGTGAATGTTTTTGTATGCTGCRTTCTCTGTATTTGCTGTGGTCTATCTAGTAATAAAACATGAACACAATGACTACCACAAACTTTCCCATTCAAGTCAGATTTCTGTAATGGGATGACCAGTGGCCTTATTTAGTGTGGCCATAAGTGTACAGTCTTAAACTAAAAGTGCATTATCKTAAWTTTCACAATTTCACAGTATTATTCCAACCTTATTTTGAGGAAATATAAAACATAGAAAAATCTAGTTTTTAACTGGACAGGGCCTTTAACATTTTGACCACAATGGCCCCAGTCAGATTTACTACTTCTCAAATAAAAACATTTGGCTGGAGGCTCATCCCTGTGTTCAGTAGGCTTACAGTAATCTCTGTTAAAGCAGAAGTAAAATCTCACGTAATTTGGTCAGCTGCGTGTTTAACTTTGGTGTTCATATATATTAGAAATGTTAATTTCCAGCAAATACCGAGTCTCCCCCCGTTGCAAAAGGAAACTCTCAGGCAAAGCCCCCCCCCCCCCCTTCTGTCCCAGGAACCCAGTTGGCGGACCATGTTCAGGAGACCCCAGACAATACAAGATCTGCAACACCAAGGTATGTGTCAACATGATGACATCACCACACAGAGAAACCAGTATGCTGTGTTTGCACATGTCTATCATGCCAAGACCTACTGGCCCAATACAACATCCAGAATATCATGCAGCCAACTGTGTGTCAAGCTTGTGTARGGCACGCAATGGAAAACGTTTTAYAACATTTTGGAAAGGAACARTTAAAGGAGCATTTTGTTTAGGATGAGTCCAGGAAGTCCKTTTAGTCTAATTAACAGGTCCCTGGTCTCATCTGTTGAAGTACCAACTCCTCTGACTCCTGCCATAGGCCTACATGACACGCTGGCAAGATAATGGATAAACACAACAGAACGAGGAGTTGGCTAAATCACAAACAGATCTGTAACCCTGCGTCAGCCTTGTGTGTATGACAGGAATTTGTAACCTATCATTTTGTCACTTGTTGCTTTTTTTTGGAGTTTGAGATTCCACTGTGTGTTACAATCTGGTTGTAAGTGTGACTTGTTGTCATGTGCTGTCTACTGCAGACCACCATTCACGCTTTGCCCCGAGACACAAGGGCTCGATTCCTGCTCCGCCCCAAAGTCACGTTCAACCCTTCATCATCCCTTTCTGCTTTCTGCCTTTCTTCACTGTCTAAGAATAACCAAACCCAAGGGGAAAATACATCTGTTCTCCTTAAAAAAAAAGTGTAATCAGAATCACAACTTTTGAATGATGGATTTCTATACAGAATGGTCGATGCAGACTTTCGTATTGATGTCAAACATTTTGAAACGATAAGCTAAGTGTGCTTCAGGGCTGATAACAAAGTTGGTTCAGTGAATGTGAACTATGCTGTTACTATATTTAACTAAGCAGGTATGCTGTCTGGGCGTGATCAGTTTCACTGAAAACATGAACCTGTCACTCCATTGTACACAAGTTGAGCTCCTGATACTATATGAACAGTACAAATACTTCTGAGTCCCATAAATAGATAGATACAACAGAGTTTTCATCTACACCCTCAGTGAATAGTATATTTTCATGGTATATAATCTTGAAGATATACCGTCCAAGACGTTGGTTTACTTGGAAGGTATACGGTGAGGGTCCTCTATGTCAGATGTATGGGTGTGTACATGTGTGTTTAGACAGTGAGTCAGTATTGGTTACAGTATATTAAACATATTAACATAAGGTGGTGAGGTGTGTTGAGGCATGCATGTGTGAGTGCATAGCACTGGGTAACCAGGTCTCTACTGTATGTATCTGTCTGCTGCAGGGGTGTGCTGGGGGCTCAGAGGACTTCAGGGAGATGCAGTGTTCTGCCTACAACGACAGACCGCTGGTGGCTGGAAACAGTTACAGATGGACCACCTTCCATGGAGGTCGGTGAGGCATGGTGTGTGTGTGTGTGTTTGTGTGCGTGTGCACACACTAAATGTGGCATGTGTCCATTGGGAAATCTGCTTGTCATTTGGCCACATCTGTATTATGAGTTCAGTCCATACTCTCCACTGACCTGTTTCACCCTTTCCCCTCTGCACCCTACCCCCACCACTACTCCCCCCCTTTCCTACCTCCTTCCCCGTTCTCCTACCTCATTTCATTCCCATCTGTCCTCCACCTGCAACTAGTTACCTCCTTCCATCAATTAAAATGTAGCGTTTTTTAAACCCTGTACTGCAGTACTACGGCTAAGAGATAATAGCCTAGAATAGCCAGTAACGTGACTAACCCAACTTTCTAGTAACTGTAATGTTTAGTCGTATGTGAGAGGTAATGTCTGTCCGTGAGGAGGTTGTTTATATGTGTATGTTTGCATTGTCTCGTAATACCACCTCCTAACCTAAGGTTCTAACCCGTGTGAGCTGAGCTGTCTGGCCCAGGGTCACAACTTCTACTACAACTTTGGTCGTGTCCTGGACGGCACTGCCTGCAGTAAAGAGCCTGGAGATGTGTGTGTCAACGGAAAATGCTTGGTGAGTGACAATTTTGTGTGTGTGTGTCCACTATGCAGAGAGGTGGTCTCACTATGTGTGTGTGTCAGGCAGTACCGGAATCGAAAGCACACACTCTCACTCTTGCATCCCCTTTCTCTCTGTCTGGACAGTATTGGGACTGTCTCTGTCTGGACAGTATTGGGACTGTCTCTGTCTGGACAGTATTGGGACTGTGTTGACCATTTCCTCTGGTTCCCTTAGGAGTAGTTTACTCATCCTGTGCGTTAGGACCAGAGTGCACTTCAGTAATAGGGTTCTCTCATCCCCCCACACACAACCTCAGTAATAGGGTTCTCTCATCCCCCCCCCACAACACACACCTCAGTAATAGGGTTCTCTCATCCCCCACACACACCTCAGTAATAGGGTTCTCTCATCCCCCACACACACCTCAGTAATAGGGTTTCTCTCATCCCCACAACACACCTCAGTAATAGGGTTCTCTCATCCCCCCCACACACACACCTCAGTAATAGGGTTCTCTCATCCCCCCCACACACACCACCTCAGTAATAGGGTTCTCTCATCCCCCACACACACCTCAGTAATAGGGTTCTCTCATCCCCCCCCACACACACACCTCAGTAATAGGGTTCTCTCATCCCCCCCAACACAACACCTCAGTAATAGGGTTCTCTCATCCCCCACACACACCTCAGTAATAGGGTTTCCTCATCCCCACACACACCTCAGTAATAGGGTTCTCTCATCCCCCACACACACTCCAGCAGATGGAGATGATTGGAAATTAAATTCTCTCCCCTGAGGTTGAGGCTTTGGTCATTAGTACATTATGGTCCTCTATCAAAACGTCTGTCTCTGTCTGTCTGTCTGTCTGTCTGTCTGTCTGTCTGTCTGTCTGTCTGTCTGTCTGTCTGTCTGTCTGTCTGTCTGTCTGTCTGTCTGTCTGTCTGTCTGTCTGTCTGTCTGTCTGTCTGTCTGCGTCTGCGTCTGCGTCTGCGTCTGCGTCTGCGTCTGCAGAGAAGTGTAGGAGTGTGAACATTAGCATGTTGGTCTTTATGTCTGTGTGTGTGCTTATATGTCTTTGTGTGAGTTGAATGTG
>NW_019945343.1:28382-54571 GCF_002910315.2 Salvelinus sp. IW2-2015
TTTCCATCGTCTCTCCACATCTCTCACGTCGCTCCTATTCATGTCGCTCCTCTCCACGTCCTCTCTTATTCTCTCCACGTCTCTCCTCTCATCGTCTCTCCACGTCTCTCCTCTTCATGTCTCTCCTCTCCGCGTCTCTCCTCTTTATGTCTCTCCTCTTCATGTCTCTCCTATTCTCTCCTCACCTTGTCTTGTCTCTCCACGTCTCCCCTCTTTTCTTCCTCTCTCCATCACTCACCAGCTTCCCTTGTCACCAGTCCCTCTTTGTGCCTCTGTGGTATATCAAGTAAATACTTTCAAATACTATACAAAATAGGGCAGGTTTGTGTGTACATGCACTTTCCCGTGTGTGTGCATGCATCCGTGAGTGCATATCTGTGTGTGAACTCTCTGTCACAGAAGGTACATTGGGGCCACTGGTGTCTTTCCAAGCATCCGGACAGCACCGCCTCTCTATAGAATGGTTAGAGTTAGCTGGTCATAGTGTTAGACTACTGCTGCCTAACCACATATAACCCTTAGAGCACAGCAGAAGAACATGCTTCAACAGAAGACAGTGTGGAAGGAGAGTGGAACATGCTTCAACAGAGACAGTGTGGAAGGAGAGTGGAAGCTTCAACAGAGACAGTGTGGAAGGAGAGTGGAACATGCTTCAACAGAGACAGTGTGGAACATGCTTCAACAGAGACAGTGTGGAAGGAGAGTGGAACATGCTTCACAGAGACAGTGTGGAAGGAGAGTGGAACATGCTTCAACAGAGACAGTGTGGAAGGAGAGTGAAACATGCTTCAACAGAGACAGTGTGGAACATGCTTCAACAGAGACAGTGTGGAAGGAGAGTGGAACATGCTTCAACAGAGACAGTGTGGAAGGAGAGTGGAACATGCTTCAACAGAGACAGTGTGGAAGGAGAGTGAAACATGCTTCAACAGAGACAGTGTGGAACAGCTTCAACAGAGACAGTGTGGAAGGAGAGTGGAACATGCTTCAACAGAGACAGTGTGGAAGGAGAGTCGAACATGCTTCAACAGAGAGACAGTGTGGAACATGCTTCAACAGAGACAGTGTGGAAGGAGAGTGGAAATGCTTCAACAGAGACAGTGTGGAAGGAGAGTGGAACATGCTTCAACAGAGACAGTGTGGAAGGAGAGTGAAACATGCTTCAACAGAGACAGTGTGGAACATGCTTCAACAGAGACAGTGTGGAAGGAGAGTGGAACATGCTTCAACAGAGACAGTGTGGAAGGAGAGTGGAACATGCTTCAACAGAGACAGTGTGGAAGGAGAGTGAAACATGCTTCAACAGAGACAGTGTGGAACATGCTTCAACAGAGACAGTGTGGAAGGAGAGTGGAACATGCTTCAACAGAGACAGTGTGGAAGGAGAGTGGAACATGCTTCAACAGAGACAGTGTGGCAGGAGAGTGGAACATGCTTCAACAGAGACAGTGTGGAAGGAGAGTGTGAACATGCTTCAACAGAGACAGTTTGGAAGGAGAGTGGAACATGCTTCAACAGAAACAGTGTGGAAGGAAGAGTGTGGAACATGCTTCAACAGAAACAGTGTGGAACATGCTTCAACAGAGGCAGTGTGGAAGGAGAGTGAAACATGCTTCAACAGAGACAGTGTGGAAGGAGAGTGTGGAACATGCTTCAACAGAGACGGTGTGGAACATGCTTCAACAGAGACGGTGTGAAACATGCTTCAACAGAGACGGTGTGGAACATGCTTCAACAGAGACGGTGTGGAACATGCTTCAACAGAGACGGTGTGGAACATGCTTCAACAGAGACGGTGTGGAACATGCTTCAACAGAGACGGTGTGGAACATGCTTCAACAGAGACGGTGTGGAACATGCTTCAACAGAGACGGTGTGGAACATGCTTCAACAGAGACGGTGTGGAACATGCTTCAACAGAGACGGTGTGGAACATGCTTCAACAGAGCGGTGTGGAACATGCTTCAACAGAGACGGTGTGGAACATGCTTCAACAGAGACGGTGTGGAACATGCTTCAACAGAGACGGTGTGGAACATGCTTCAACAGAGACGGTGTGGAACATGCTTCAACAGAGACGGTGTGGAACATGCTTCAACAGAGACGGTGTGGAACATGCTTACAGAGAGGTGTGAACATGCTTCAACAGAGACAGTGGGGATGTTCACCATTGAGCAACATCTGACTACATGGATATAGTTAATTAGTGCTGTGCCCCTTGTCCTTTTATGTAGTGGAAAAAGACATCCACATTTTCAACTTACCTCCATCACTAGGTCACCATCTTATAAGAAATGTTGGTCTGGTACTATCTACATGCACTACTTCCTGTTCAGAATTATTCTGAAGCCTTCTGAGTTCTGTGGTATTGTAGAAATCCTGCACCCCTCAACTAGAATTGCTTTACGATTACTGCAATTCTGCCGTAGGGGGAAGGGCTCCTGTTTACATGACACACCCTTGACTTATTATGGGACCTTTGACCTGCCAATCATCACCCCTGAACTTTAGGCCTGGACTGATATATTGGGGTCAGCCTGCCCAAGCCGGGGTCAGAGGTCAGTCCCACTTTTACAGAGAAAGGAGAAAACAACTCGACTTTTCCATAGGCTCTTTCTGCCAAAGGATTACCGACTCCGAACTCCCTGACGTGGTGTGAATGTGTCATGATGAAAAACCAGTCATAAAGCTGTTTGTCTGAGGCATAGTAAAAGAGCCTGTCCAGTCTAATCAGGTACCCGGAGTGATCGTCCCTTAAAGGTAGACTCAGCGATATGACATAAATGCAGAAAGTAAACAGCAGAGTGGGTCGAGGCACAAATTCTCAGCAACATGCTTCAACAGAGACAGTGTGGAAGGAGAGTGTGGAACATGCTTCAACAGAGACGGTGTGAAACATGCTTCAACAGAGACGGTGTGGAACATGCTGTCCAACAGAGACGGTGTGGAACATGCCTTCAACAGAGGACGGTGTGGAACATGCTTCAACAGAGACGGTGTGGAACATGCTTCAACAGAGACGGTGGTGAACAGCTTCAACAGAGACGGTGTGGAACATGCTTCAACAGAGACGGTGGTGGAACATGCTTCAACAGAGACGGTGTGGAACATGCTTCAACAGAGACGGTGTGGAACATGCTTCAACAGAGACGGTGTGGAACATGCTTCAACAGAGACGGTGTGGAACATGCTTCAACAGAGACGTGTGTGACATGCTTCAACAGAGACGGTGTGGAACATGCTTCAACAGAGACGGTGTGGAACATGCTTCAACAGAGACGGTGTGGAACATGCTTCAACAGAGACGGTGTGGAACATGCTTCAACAGAGACGGTGTGGAACATGCTTCAACAGAGACAGTGGATGTTCACCATTGAGCAACATCTGACTACATGGATATAGTTAATTAGTGCTGTGCCCCTTGTCCTTTTATGTAGTGGAAAAAGACATCCACATTTTCAACTTACCTCCATCACTAGGTCACCATCTTATAAGAAATGTTGGTCTGGTACTATCTACATGCACTACTTCCTGTTCAGAATTATTCTGAAGCCTTCTGAGTTCTGTGGTATTGTAGAAATCCTGCACCCTCAACTAGAATTGCTTTACGATTACTGCAATTCTGCCGTAGGGGGAAGGCTCCCTGTTTACATGACACACCCTTGACTTATTATGGGACCTTTGACCTGCCAATCATCACCCTGAACTTTAGGCCTGGACTGATATATTGGGGGTCAGCCTGCCCAAGCCGGGGTCAGAGGTCAGTCCCACTTTTACAGAGAAAGGAGAAAACAACTCGACTTTTCCATAGGCTCTTTCTGCCAAGGATTACCGACTCCGAACTCCCTGACGTGGTGTGAATGTGTCATGATGAAAACCAGTCATAAAGCTGTTTGTCTGAGGCATAGTAAAAGAGCCTGTCCAGTCTAATCAGGTACCCGGAGTGATCGTCCCTTAAAGGTGACTCAGCGATATGACATAAATGCAGAAAGTAAACAGCAGAGTGGGCTGAGGCACAAATTCTCAGCCATTTTGGTTCCCGTGGCTCCCACGTTGTAAAAGTGTAAAGCGAACCCGTGCACATACGCAGATGCTGTGTGTGACTGTGTGAGAGTGAAGTCTTGCATCTCGCTCATCTCAATATCTGCGGTGTTGCTTGTGACATTTCACTGAGTCTACAAGTCCATCAGCAGTTGGTGCTGCTCTGTTTTTCAGGTGGTATCTCGGGGTGCTGTATTTGGTTTTCAGGTGGTATCTCGGGGTGCTGTATTTGTTTTTTAGGTGGTATATTGGGTGCTGTATTTGGTTTTCAGGTGGTATCTCGGGGTGCTGCTCTGTTTTTCAGGTGGTATCTCGGGGTGCTGTATTTGGTTTTCAGGTGGTATCTCGGGGTGCTGTATTTAGTTTTCAGGTGGTATCTCGGGTGCTGTATTTGTTTTTAGGTGGTATCTCAGGGTGCTGTTTTGGTTTTCAGGTGGTATCTCGGGGTGCTGTATTTAGTTTTCAGGTGGTATCTCGGGGTGCTGTATTTGTTTTTTAGGTGGTATCTCAGGGTGCTGTATTTGGTTTTCAGGTGGTATCTCGGGGTGCTGTTTTGTTTTTTAGGTGTATCTCGGGTCTGTATTTGTTTTTTAGGTGGTATCTCAGGGTGCTGTATTTGGTTTTCAGGTGGTATCTCGGGGTGCTGTATTTGGTTTTCAGGTGGTATCTCAGGGTGCTGTATTTGGTTTTCAGATGGTATCTCGGGGTGCGTGCTCTGTTTTTCAGGTGGTATCTCGGGTGCTGCTCTGTTTTTAGGTGGTATCTCGGGTGCTGTTCTGTTTTTCAGGTGGTATCTCGGGGTGCTGTATTTGTTTTTTAGGTGGTATCTCAGGGTGCTGTATTTGGTTTCAGGTGGTATCTCGGGGTGCTGCTCTAGTTTTCAGGTGGTATCTCGGGGTGCTGTATTTGGTTTTCAGGTGGTATCTCGGGTGCTGTTCTGTTTTTCAGGTGGTATCTCGGGGTGCTGTATTTGGTTTTCAGGTGGTATCTCGGGTGCTGTTCTGTTTTTCAGGTGGTATCTCGGGGTGCTGTATTTGTTTTTTAGGTGGTATCTCAGGGTGCTTGTATTTGGTTTTCAGATGGTATCTCGGGGTGCTGCTCTGTTTTTCAGGTGGTATCTCGGGGTGCTGTATTTGGTTTTCAGGTGGTACTCTCGGGGGTGCTGTATTTGGTTTTCAGGTGGTATCTCGGGGTGCTGTATTTGGTTTTCAGGTGGTATCTCGGGGTGCTGTATTTGGTTTTCAGGTGGTATCTCGGAGTGCTGTATTTGGTTTTCAGCCTTGATTTTTTTTTGTTGCTTTGTCTGTTATGTGTGTCTGGTTTTATGTTCATTGTCTCTGTGTTGTCTTTTTCTGTGTTGTCTGAACGTTGCCTCTGTGTTGCCTGTGCATGTCTGAACGTTGCCTGTGTGTTATATGAACGTTGCCTGTGTGTTGTCTGAACGTTGCCTCTGTGTTGCCTGTGTGCTGCCTGTGCCTGTCTGAACGTTGCCTGTGTGTTGTCTGAACGTTGCCTCTGTGTTGCCTGTGTGCTGCCTGTGCATGTCTGAACGTTGCCTGTGTGTTGTCTGAACGTTGCCTGTGCATGTCTGAACGTTGCCTATGTGTTGTCTGTGTTGTGCAGACACCGGGCTGTGACCTGATCCTGGGCTCGGACCAGCAGGAGGATGCCTGTATGGTGTGTGGAGGACAGAACTCCACCTGTCTACACCACAGGAGTGTGTACCAGAATGCACAGGGAGCAGGTACACATGCGCGCACACACACACAACCTCGAAGCATAGACAGAGCAAACAAATGTCAAAGGCTGACACACTGAATGTACAAAACATTACAAACTTCCTAATATTTGGTTGCACCCCCCCTTTGCCCTCAGAACAGCCTCAATCTGTCGGGCATGGACTCTACAAGGTGTTGAAAGCGTTCCACAGGGATGCTGGCCCATGTTGACTCCAATGCTTCCCATGGTTGTGTCAAGTTGACTGGATGTCCTTTGGGTGGTGGACCATTGATTCACACAGGAAACTGTTGAGCGTGAAAAACCCAGTAGCGGTGCAGTTCTTGACTCAAACCGGTGCACCTGGCACCTACTACCATACCCTGTTCAAAGACACTTCAATCTTTTGTCTTGACCATTCACCCTCTGAATGGCAGACATACACTATCCATGTCTGAATGGTCTCAATGCTTAAAACCCCTTCTTTGATCTGTCTCCTCCCCTTCATGTACCCTGATTGAAGTGGATTTAACAGGTGACATCAATAAYGGATCATAGAATTCACTTGTATGTCATGGAAAGAGCAGGTGTTTCTAATGTTTTGTACACTCAGTGTATATGTTTAGTCAAAGCTGGATTCATGAAGTTTCGATAAGGGAACACTAATGGTACTTGCTGCACTCTAACAGAATGTACAAACAGAGCGTCAACAGAATGTTACTCGAGGCCCGTAAATGCACTCTCTCTGTGTGTGTGTGTGTGTGTGTGTGTTCTGAGGGTCAAAACAGAGGCCCCCGAACTCTATGCTCTGGCTCTCCGCCACGGAATTCTCAACCTAAGTGATTCCTGCAGGACAGTGACCGAGTGTTCAAGCAGCAGAGAAAGACACGGACACACACGTGCACTCTGTCTCTATCAAAGGCAGACACAGGCACCCAAACAAGAATAAATCCCCTCTCCCCTCCACACAGACACACATGCACATGCATACACACGCACACACAGACACACACACAGAGCGGCCAACACCTCTGGCGTGTGATTTGGCACTGCGCACCATTCTGAAACAGAATCCTCTCTTGAGCTGGCGCTGCGTGTGGGCACAGTGACTGAAGAGAGACTGTACTGCTTCATGATGGTTCAGCTTGAGGAGACAACATGGAGATAAAGGAGGCTTTGTTTGAGTGCCTGGGCAGCCTAGGAGGACTTGCCGGGTTTTCTCTCCTCCTGCAGCTGTGTGTCCCAATGAGGCATAACAGATTTGATGCCGCTGGGCGTAATCATAGCTTCCCACAGGGTCAAAAGCCAAGGGCCCAGAGAACTCATCACGGTCAAGCTATACATACATTTATATTCTAGTCATTTAGCAGACGCTCTTATCCAGAGTGACTTACAGTAGTGACTTCATACATTTGTCTTACATTTTCTAACTCTATAAGATCTTCTTAAGGGCAGGCACGTCTGGTGTGCAGGTGTTTGTTCCAGCCCAGTACTAACTCACCAGATTCAAATAATCATCAGTCAGGCTACATCAGTCAGGCTATAACTCTGTAATGTTAACCGGAGGTGGAACAGAACCCTAACTCAAGGTTGATAACTCAAACCCTACAGCTGAACTCTACAGGATAGGCACCTTTGTGGCCAAATTGTGTGAAGATCTTTGTTCCAGCCTAGCACTAACACAAAAATACATCTAGATCAGTTTCATAACTCTACAGCCCTGTGCTGATCTACCAAATACATCTAGATCAGTTTCATAACTCTACAGCCCTGTGCAGATTCATCTATATCGAGTTTCATAACTCTACAGCCTGTGCAGATCTACCAAATACATCTAGATCAGATTCATAACTCTACAGCCCTGTGCAGATCTACCAAATACACTAGATCATTCATACTCTACACCCTTGGCTGATCTACCAAATACATCTAGATCAGTTTCATAACTCTACAGCCCTGTGCAGATCTACCAAATACATCTAGATCAGTTTCATAACTCTACAGCCCGTGGTGATCTACCAAATACATCTAGATCAGTTTCATAACTCTACAGCCCGTGGCAGATCTACCAATACATCTAGATCAGTTTCATAACTCTACAGCCCTGTGCAGATCTACCAATACATCTAGATCAGTTTCATACTCTACAGCCCTGTGGTGTGAGAGTGACGTAAGGAGAGACGAGACAAAACTAGACAGTTTAAATTTTGTGTTGTAGAACAGCTGATTTCCAGCTCTTCACACAACATGGCAAAATCTTTGCGATCCGACGGAATTCATTCATTTTTAATGGAGACCGTCTGAACCATAGAGATAGATAGAGGACTGAGTGGATATAACCAGTCCGCACCACTGCATTGCATCTGCTGCAGTAGGAAGTGGTGTTTTGATAAAAGTTTGCATGAGTTGGAATTGTCCTACTTTTGCTTTGATTTTGGCCATGCTACAACCACCAAAATTTGATTAAAAGCTATTTCATGGCATTTTTACAAGTACAGTACCTACTAACTCGAAACAAGTACAGCCACACAGTGATGTTAGCTTGCATAGAAAACGTTTTTGGTTTTTAGATGTTGCTAGATGTTGTTTTGAACGAGGAAGTCCTGAACACAGCTGAACTTATTAAGGGTAGTCCGGGATCTGCAGGCCTGTTCTAGCCCGGCACTAACACACGAGATTCATAAAAAAAACTCTACTCAGGTTCATAACTAAGTCTATTGCTGAACCATAGAGATAGATAGAGGACTCTAGATGGATATAACCCGTTTTAGCATGGACATTGCAATTGAGGCTTCCACCGTTTTAATAAGCCAATGATTAGAGCATTGTCTTCAAATTGGCTAGCCTATGGTTAGGAAAGGGCTTTAAAGCGGCAATCTACAGTAGAAACAATAACAAAGTGTTCTTCCTGCCCTGGTTCAGTAAACAGCTGAGGGATGGGGCTGCAGAAATGAACCACTCTCAAATTCATAGACAAAGCTATGGATGCAAGACTGACCATCCATGATATCAACATTATAGTTTTAACCAAGTTTTGAGGCCATATGGTGTTTTAACATTTTCTTTGTTACAAACGTTGGAGTAAAACAAGCTTATATTTTTGTGTTTCGATAGGGTAGGACGGATGAAGTAAGTTCATGAGGCATTTATAAGTTCAGTGGGTACATTTAATTTTAAGCCCCAAAAATGTATGTAGCAACTGCTGATTGCCCTTTAAGCTATACCACCGCAATCTAGTGACCAAATAAATGAATTTCACACAATATTCGGTAAATCACCATATTAGCTTTACGCTTTCTTCAAACACAAATAATAAGAAAATGGACCAGTTTAAAATAGTACTATAACTCTTAATTCACACACAGCTTTAATTTCAGAGACCTAAAATTGTCAAACAAGAGCAAGGATCTCTCAGTCCCATAGAAAAAACACGATGAATAGGGTAGTCTTGCTGCTCGCTTTTCACACACAGCAGCAGGGGGACCACAGAGATGTTGACTGCTGTCGACCAACTAGTGAAATATCACTCTCTAAATGAATGGTTCATGCTTTTGGTCGATGGTGAATATCCCTCTTTGGTTTGAATGTTAACCATTAATAAACTGTCTGTAAATCATGATAATCCTAATTTAGTTATCATTAATGAGTAAATTAATATGTATGTATTAACTATTTGCTATGAGAATATATAAACTCCACAAAAAAAAGAAACGTCCCTTTCAGGACCCTGTCTTTCAAAGATAATTTGTAAAAATCAATAACTTCACAGATCTTCATTGAAAGGGTTTAAACGCTGTTTCCCAAGCTTGTTCAATGAACCATAAACAATTAATAACAGCACCTGTGGAACTGTCTCCTTATGGCTGCAATCCCGTTAACGGGATGATATGACAACAGTCAGTGAAAGTGCAGGGCGCCAAATTCAAACAACAGAAATCTCATAATTAAAATTCCTCAAACATACATGTATCTTATCCATTTTAAAGGTAATCTTGTTGTTAATCCACCAAAGTGTCCGATTTCAAATAGGCTTTACAGCGAAAGCACCACAAACGATTATGTTAGGTGACCGCAAAATCACAGAAAAACTGTAATTTTTCCAGCCAAAGACAGGAGTCACAAAACAGAATAGAGATAAATGAATCACTAACCTTTGATGATCTTCATCATGACACTCATAGGACTTCATGTTACACAATACATATATGTTTTGTTCGATAAAGCTCATATTTATATCCAAAAATCTCACTTTACGTTGGCGCCATGTTCAGAAATGCCTCCAAAATATCCGGAGAAATTGCAGAGAGCACGTCAAATAACATAATTACTCATCATAAACTTTGATGAAAGATACATGTTTGTCATAGAATAAAATACACTTGTTCTTAATGCAACCGCTGTGTCAGATTTCAAAAAGCTTTACGGCAAAAGCACAATATTCATAATCTGAGAACAGCGTTCACCACAAAAGGAAGCCATACAGTTACCGCCAAATTTGTGCAGTCAACAAAATCATAAAAGCATTATAAATCTTCACTTACCTTTCCTGATCTTCGTCGGAATGCACTCCCAGGACTCCCACTTCACAAGAAATGTTTGTTTTGTTCGGTAATGTCCATCATTTATGTCCAAATAGCTATTTTTGTTAGCGTGTTTGGTAAACAAATCCAAAGTCAGGAAGCGTGTTCACTAAAGCAGACGAAATATCAAAAGTTCCGTAAAAGTCAGTAGAAACATGTCAAACGATGTATTGAATCATTTTTAGAATGTTTTTAACATAAATCTTCAATAAAGTTCCAACCGGAGAATTACATTGACTTCAGATGTGCGATGGAACAGAGCTCCCTCTGATTGAACGCGCATGGTCAGAGATGGCCAGGTCATGGTAGACCTGACTATTTCCTGTCTCCTTCGGCACCACTTCACAGTAGAGGCATCAGACGAGGTTCTACAGACTGTTGACATCTAGTGGAAGCCGTAGGAAGTGCAAACTCATCCATATCCCACTGTGTGTTCAATAGGGGCTGTGTTGAAAATCGACCAACCTCAGAATCCCACTTCCTGTTTGGATTTCTCTCAGCTTTTTGCCTGCCATATGAGTTCTGTTTATTCACAGACATCATTCAAACAGTTTTAGAAACTTCAAGATGTTTTCTATCCAATACGAATAATAATATGCATATATTAGCAACTGGGACTGAAGAGCAGGCAGTTTACTATGGGCACCTCTGTGCACCTTTCATCCAAGCTACTCAATACTGCCCCTGCAGCCATAAGAAGCTTTAGACACTAACAGCTTACGGACGGTAGGCAATTAAGGTCACAGTATTGAAAACTTAGGACACTAAAGAGGCCTTTCTAATGACTAAAACACCAAAAGAAAGATGCCCAGGGTCCCTGCTCATTTGCGTGAACGTGCCTTAGGCATGCTGCATGGAGGCATGAGGACTGCAGATGTGGCCAGGGCAATAAATTGCAATGTCTGTACTGTGAGACGCTAAGACAGGGAGACAGGACGGACAACTGATCGTCCTCGCAGTGGCAGACCACGTGTAACAACACCAGCACAGGTACAGGATAGCAACAACAACTGCCCGAATTACACCAGGAACGCACAATCCCTCCATCAGTGCTCAGACTGTCCGCAATAGGCTGAGAGAGGCTGGACTGAGGGCTTGTAGGCCTGTTGTAAGGCAGTCGCTCACCAGACATCACCGGCAACAACGTGCCTATGGGCACAAACCACCGTCGCTGGACCAGACAGAAACTGGCAAAAGTGCTTCATTACTGATGAGTCACAGTTTTGTCTCACCAGGTGATGATCGGATTCGTGTTTATCGTCGAAGGAATGAATGTTACACCAAGGCCTGTACTCTGGAGCGGATCGATTTGGAGGTGGAGGGTCCGTCATGGTCTGGGGCAGTGTGTCACAGCATCATCGGACTGAGCTTGTTGTCATTGCAGGCAATCTCCATGCTGTGTGTTACAGGGAAGACCTCTCCCTATGTGTACCCTTCCTGCAGGCTCATCCTGACATGACCTCCAGCATGACAATGCCACCAGCCATACTGCTCGTTCTGTGTGGGATTTCCTTCAAGACAGGAGATGCAGTGTTCTGCCATGGCCAGCGAAGAGCCCGGATCTCAATCCCATTGAGACGTCTGGGACCTGTTGGATCAGTGGGTGAGGGCTAGGTCCATTCCCCAGAAATGTCCGGGAACTTGCAGGTGCTTGGTGAAAGAGTTGGGTAACATCTCACAGCAAGAACTGGCAATCTGGTGCAGACCATGAGGAGGAGATGCATTGCAGTACTTAATGCAGCTGGTGGCCACACCAGATACTGACTGTTACTTTTGATTTTGATCCCCTTTTGTTCAGGGACACATTATTAAATTTATGTTAGTCACATGTCTGTGGAATCTTTTCGTTAGTTATTGTCTCAGTTGTTGAATCATGTTATGTTCATACAAATATTTACACATGTAAGTTTGCTGAAAATAAAGCAGTTGACAGTGAGAGGACCTTTTTCTGAGTTTATGTATTTACTTAATAAAGTTTTACAAGTGTTACCCATAAGATATACAGTATATATTCACATATATATATATATTTTAACAGTATATATATATATATATATATATATATATATATATATATATTGCATATACACCATACTGACCCATATTGTGTTTATCTACATCATTAATGTACCCAGTCTCTAAATGAATGGTTTATACTTGTCTCCCACTGGTGTAATATCTGTCTTAATGAATGTCTCTGTACTTGTTGGTTATAGCGGGTCCGTTTGGGTACAATGAGGTGACCATGATCCCAGCTGGAGCTACTCACATCCGTGTCACCGATAACAGCAGGAACTATCTGGGTAAGAGATGGCTCAGCTTGACAGACGCACGCGCACACACGTGCACACACATGTACGCGCACACACTGGGAATGTGAGCTGTCACAAGAACAGCATAAATGTTCTGTATCATTAACTATATACAGTACATATACAGATAGCCTCTCAGAAGTGCTGGTTTGACAGAGAATTTGCTTTGAGACCTTTTTTATCATCTTCTGTATGTCTGCTTTGAGTTTCAACCACCAGCACCTGGCTATAGAACCTACACTTCCCTGCACTTTAAGTAGCCATAATTCTGCTTCCTCTCATTCCTGTTAGCTTACTGTTACTTCCTGGCACCAGAGACAGATACAGCTCTCTGGTTGATTCCCGAGCTGCACTCTGGCTGGGCTCTCCAGTCAACACAACACCCAAGGCTATCCATCTATTCTCACCCACATTTACAAGACCATAATAACGTGATCCTGAAATGGATAATGCAGGGATCCTGAAATGGAACACTAGTAAAGGTTTAATTTGGGGCAGGTGGGGGAACTGGGTGCGGGAAAAGGGTGGGGGATCTGGCCTTCTGGCAGCAAGTGGATGTACTTGGTTACTTCTGATTTGGTTGGAAATTTCCCCTCCCAAAAAAATGTACTTCCAAGAGATGGTTCCTCTATTTGTCTGTTCCTGCACTTGTCACTGTTAGGCCAAACAATGCAATGAGTTTGTAATGCTACTCTGTTGGCAAGGCAACTTTCTTCTTTGTTGAATAAGAAATGTTCATTGTATTGTTGAGGTTAATTCCATTTCAATTTAGTAAAGTGGTCCCAGTTCCCGTGTAGCTCACTTGGCAGAGCATGGCTCTTGCAACCGGCAGTTGTGGGTTTGATTCCACGCAGGACCAGTACAAAAAATGTATGCACTCACTACTCTAAGTCACTTGGATAAAAGAGTCTGCTAAATGACTAAATGTAAGTAGAATTCCAACTCAGACCTTCTGAGTGGCACAGCGGTCGAAGGAACTGCATCGCAGTACTTGAGGCGTCACTTCAGACCCGGTTCAATCCCAGGCTGTGTCACAAACCGGCCGTGACCGGGAGTCCCATAGGGCGGCACACAATTTGGCCCAGTGTTGCCCGTGGTTAGGGAGGGTTTGGCCGGGGGGGCTTTACTTGGTCATCTAGCGACTCATTGTTGTGGCTGGCCGGGCACCTGCAGGCTGACTTCGGTCGTCAGTTCAACGGTGTTTCTCCGACCACATTGGTGCTGCTGGCTTCCGGTTAAGATGGTGGCGGGTGTTAAGAAGCGCTGTTTGGCGGGTCATGTTTCCTCCGACACATCGTGCTGCTGGCTTCCGGTTAAGTGGGCGGGTGTTAAGAAGCGCTGTTTGGGGGTCATGTTTCCTCCGACACATCGGTGCGGTGCGTGCGTGCTGGCTTCCGGGTAAGTGGGCGGGTGTTAAGAAGCGCTGTTTGGCGGTCATGTTTCCTCCGACACATTGGTGCTGCTGGCTTCCGGGTTAAAATGGGGGGGGTGTTAAGAAGCGCTGTTTGGCGGGTCATGTTTCAGAGGATGCATGACTCGACTTTCCTCTACCGAGCCTGTTGGAAAGTTGCAGCATGAGACAAGATCGTAATTGGATATGACTAAATTGGGGAGAAAAAATCCACCTCAAATTTCCCTCATTCCTCAATGCGATTTCTGAATTGACTGAAAAGGAATTGACCGTAGCATAGTTCAATCAAACACTCTTACATATTATCATCACAAGCCAATTTCAGTCACACTCTCACCAATCAGCATTGAAGACCAGACACATTCCCTACCTTCATTCAATCCTTCTCTTCTCCTCCAGCGCTCCAGAACGGGCGTTCCCAGTTTGTCATTAATGGGAACTGGAAGATCAGTGTTCCTGGGGAGTACAGCGTAGCGGGACCAAGCTCCTGTACAAGCGCTCTGTGGACACCTGGGAAAGCTTTGAGGTCCCTGGACCCACTATGGAGGATCTGCATGTCATGGTCAGTCTGGTCAAAGTTATGAGGGACAGGAGCCACAATGCAATAACTATACTGAACAAAAATATCATCGCAACATGCAACAATTTCATTGATTTTACTGAGTAACAGTTCAATTGAGGAAATCAGATCATTGAAATCGATTCTTAGGCCTTAACTGTTGTCATTCCATTTATATTTTTTCAGTATATGGTATTGACAGCTTCTAAACTGGGTGGTTCGAGCGCTGAATACTGATTGGCTGACAAGCCGTGAGTATACCAGACATATACCACGGTATGAGCAAAGACATTTATTTTTATTGTTCTAATTACATTGGTAACCAGTCTATATAGCAATAAGGCACCTCTGGGGTTTGGTGTTATATGGACCAATATTGCTTAAATATACCAGGTATTTAAACAATATATATTAAATATATATCCGTTGTACACTGTGTGGTTGTGCTGCAGTGTTGGTGACAGACCAGGAACCCGGGGATAGAATACGAAGTATTGGCTCCCTCCCAGACCGCTATGCTCTGTTCCATGGCAGGGGAGTCAGCTCGCGCCTCACCACACTGCTAGCTAATCCCCTGGATCACCCCCACTACTACTACCACTACTACCACTAGGCCTCCCCCTGTCACACAGAAACCCTACTGGGTAAGAACGTGACCATTGTTAAGGGTAGTATCGACCAAATAAAAAACAAATTTTGTTTCCTTACTTTGTAGAAGTCTAAGGACAAAATGCTATCCAGGTTTTGGGTTTGTTACCTAGGCACTGTCAACCGACCAGCTACTTAGTCTAGCTAGCATTTTCTAAGCAAAAGCCAATGGACGTCAATGTACCTATCTATTAACATGTGTTAAAAATTCATGTACAAATGTCCATTTATGGTGATATATGCATTCACATGGGAAAACCTGCCCGGTTTCTTTTCATCCTCTGTTTGGATAGATATGGATAGATACAGAGATGGATGGCATGGGTGGATAGATCGGAAGATGGATGGTAGATACGATGGATGGATGGATAGATACGCATGGATGGATGAATACGGAAGATGTATAATATGGATGAATACGGATGATGGAATGAATACGGAGATGATGAATAGGAGAGATGAAGTACAGGAAGATGGATGAAATACCGGAAGATGGATGATAGTGATGTGATACGGAAGTATGGATGATACGGAAGGATGGATGGATGGATACGGAAATGGATGGATGGATACGGAAGGTGGATGGATGGTACGGAAGGTGGATGGACTGGATACGGAATGGATGGATGGATACGGAAGGTGGATGGAGGATACGGAAGGTGGATGGATGGATACGAAGGGGATGGATGGATACGGAAGGTGGAGTGGATGGTATCGAGGACAGGTGGATGGATGGTACGGAAGGTGGATGGATGGATACGGAAGTGGATGGATGGATACGGAAGGATGGTAATGGGGCGATACGGAGGTAGGAAGTGGATGCGATACGGATGGAATGATGGATACGGAGATGGAATGGATGGATACGGAAGATGGGATGGATGGGATATCGGAAGATGGATGGATCGGGGAATAGATTATGATGGATGGATACGGAAGATTGATAATACGGGTGAGATGGATGATTACGGAAGATGGGATGGATACGGAAGATGGAGAGATATCGGAAGGATGTACGGAAGGTGATAGATCGGAGATGATAGATACGGAGGATGGATAGATACGGAAGAGGATAGAACGGAAGATGGATAGATAGGAACTGGATAGATACGAAGCATGGATAGATACGTAAGATGGCTATAGGAAGATGGATAGATACGGAGATTGGATAGAATACGAAGATGTAGGGCTGATGGATAGACACGGAAGATGGATAGATAGATGGATCTAAACATTATTGCAAGGGGTAAAAATAATCTGCACATTACGACAAGCTCTACAATGTAAAATTAATAAATAAYTAAATGTTTATTTGAATGTTTTTAATATTTTCAGATCTCACTGCCTCCAGTACAGCAGAGGTACTGCCAGATCTCAAAATATTCAAATAGTTTTTTTTAACATTTCATTTTTTTWAATGAATATTACTAACAACAACAAAGGTAACACATTTTGGCCAAAGGATCTGTGGTATAAGTTTAGAAGGTGTAATACAACACAATGTAATATTATTAATCTATAATGTATGTTCATAACCCTGGACAACATGGACCTGGGAGGCTGACAGGGACCCCAGTTTGAAAACCCCTAACCTACAAAATGCCCCACAGACTGGGCCTTGCTAATGTGCAGCAAATGTCTTCTGGAATGTTTTATTACATCTGTTTATATAAGAGGGGAATTATTAACTGCAAACTCAATCATAGGCTTATAATCAGTGTTGTATTTCTAATTAATTGGCCCTGGTTAGAAGGTAACCAACATTCAGTAGTAATCATTATATTTGTCCTATATAACTGCAAAGTGGACTTTGATCCAAAACTGAATACACTGTGCTGACCTGCTATACTTTGATCTGTACCTGGCTGAAAATAACAGATAAAGCCAAGGCATGAAGTTTCTGGAGTGGAATGTCCCCCTCTTATCTTAGAAGTGTTTAGTGATAACGCTCCTAATCCCAAAACCCACCYCATATTCCATGCTGAGATAGTGGTGCTTGGTACAGTACCATAGTTTTGACTGATTTCTGTGTACTGCTCAACAAAGCAATGATCTAAGACTTTAGCATKTTTTAGAATTTAGTAAACAGGTTTGATCATTTAGTAATTAATCAAGTAATTTGGTGCAGGACATAATGGGAGTAGCCTAGCACCTAGCATAGTGTTTTCTAACTGGTGGGTTGAGAAGTAGCCTAGTCCTAGCATAGTGTTTTCTAACTGGTGGGTTGAGAAGTAGCCTAGCCCTAGCATAGTGTTTTCTAACTGGTGGGTTGAGAAGTAGCCTAGTCCCTAGCATAGTGTTTTCTAACTGGTGGGTGAGAAGTAGCCTAGCCCCTAGCATAGTGTTTTCTAACTGGTGGGCTGAGAAGTAGTCTAGCCCCTAGCATAGTGTTTTCTAACTGTGGGTTGAGAAGTAGTCTAGTCCCTAGCATAGTGTTTTCTAACTGGTGGGCTGAGAAGTAGTCTAGCCCCTAGCATAGTGTTTTCTAACTGTGGGTTGAGAAGTAGTCTAGCACCTAGCATAGTGTTTTCTAACTGGTGGGTTGAGAAGTAGTCTAGCCCTAGCATAGTGTTTTCTAACTGGTGGCTGAGAAGTAGTCTAGTCCCTAGCATAGTGTTTTCTAACTGGTAGGTTGAGAAGTAGTCTAGCCCTAGCATAGTGTTTTTCTAACTGGTGGTTGAGGTAGCCTAGCCCCTAGCATGTGTTTTCTAACTGGTGGTTGAGAAGTAGTCTAGTCCCTAGCATAGTGTTTTCTAACTGGTGGGTTGGAAGTAGCCTAGCCCTAGCATAGTGTTTTCTACTGGTGGGTGAGAAGTAGTCTAGCCCCTAGCATAGTGTTTTCTAACTGGTGGGTTGAGAAGTAGTCTAGCCCCTAGCATAGTGTTTTCCCAACTGGTGGGTTTAGATCCACTAAAGGGTCACGCAGTTAGTTCCTTTTGGGTCGTGGCTAAAGACTGGGTTAGGTCCAGAAACATGGTCTTATTTACCTTGTGAGTCACAGTGAGCCTTTGGGGGAGTCAAGACGAACAAAAGCGATTGCTTTTTAGCGTTTTGGAGCAGAAATCAATGATCTAAGACAATGTTTGCTATGTCGTATCATAGTGATTTGATGCTGGACAGAAAGTCACTCTTTAGTGATTCTGTCACGCCTCCTCCGTCCCCCCTCTGTGGCGCTCAAGGGCGCCAGGCTGCCCCTCATTACGCAACCTGTCACCATCATTACGCGCATCAGCGCTTCATTGGACTCACCTGGACTCCTTCACTTTGTTGATTGCCCCTCTATCTCTATCTGTTCCTCAGTTGGATCTCCGTGTCAGCATTAATGTTGTTTTGTTTCCCCAGTCCAGACGCTGTTCGTGTTTTGTTTCCTGTCTATTTCATTAAATGTTCACTCCTGTACTTGCTTCTCGTCTCCAGCTCTGTCCTTACAGATTCTACCTAAAGAATGTCTTGGAAAGATCCCTTGCCCGAATCCTGATTCAAGATCACATGTGCTTCTCCATCGTTTGCACAAATCTCAAATCTCACATTATGGAATTATTAATGCAAAATTTAAAGGAATAGTTAGAAATGTATATTTGATATTTTTTCCCTCATCTCTTAAATGGATTGTGGTCCTCAAATAATTGTTTTCTTTAATGATTTAAATTATTTGGGCATGAAATGTAAAACATGCTTAACTGGGGAGATTTACTTACACAGTGCTTTGGTTAAAAAAAATGCTAATGTTAACATTTTGTTGGCAGTGGCTAGTTTAACAAACACAAGTGTGGATTGCAGTTACTCCTTTTCCATAGACTGCTTTTAAGGTAAGAAAACAAATATCTAATAAATATGTAAACTCGCTGAACTATCCCTTAAAGTTACGTTTGAGTTTATGTCTTGGACCCAGGTCATTTTGTTGGTCAGGTCATGAAAACTCCTGGCCCTAACTCCAAAGGAATGTTGATACTCAATAATGTAACTCACCTTTTCCCGCACTGTCCCTCAGCTCCTCCAGGTGGCTGGCCCATCAAGTCCCCTCGCCACCCAGCTCGACAACCCCCTCAACAGCCCCACCGCCRACCTGTCCTTCCCCGCCTAGAGAGGGACGAGACCAGAAGGAACCGACTACCCCAACCACCCCGAGGAGGTTTGCTTCACCTCACCTCCATCTCTCCCTCACCTAAATCTTTAACCCCTATCTCACCCCCACTCCCCTGAACCTCAACTCTCACCTTGCTCAAATGCTACAATCCTCTCCTCTGCCTCCCTCCTCTACTCTACTCTTTCCTTTAATCTACCCTACTCTACTCTTCCTTTAATCTGTCCTACTCTACTCTTCCTGTAATCTGTCCTACTCTCTACTCTACTCTTCCTTTCATCTAGCCTACTCTCTACTCTACTCTTCCTTTCATCTAGCCTACATTCTACTCTTCCTTTAATCTGTCCTACTCTCTACTCCTCCTTTAATCTGTCCTACTCTCTACTCTAATCTGTCCCACTCTCTACACTACTTTTCCTTTAATCTGTCCCACTCTCTACACTACTCTTCCTTTAATCTGTCCCACTCTCTACACTACTCTTCCTTTAATCTATCCTACTCTCTACTCTTCCTTTAATCTATCCTACTCTCTACTCTTTCTTTTAATCTGTCCCTACGCTCTACTCCTTCCTTTAATCTATTCCTATACTCTCTACTCTACTCTTTCCTTTTAATCTATCCTACTCTCTACTACCTCTACTCTTCCTTTAATCTGTCCTGATCTATAATCTTTCCTTTAATATGTCCTGCTCTCTACTACCTCTACTCTTCCTTTTAATCTATCATAATCTCTACTCTTTCCTTTAATGTATCCCATGCTCTACTCTTCCTTTTAATCTGTCCTACGCTCTACTCTTTCCTTTAATCTATCCTACTCTTCCTTTAATCTATCCTACTCTCTACTCTCCTTTTAATCTGTCCTACGCTCTACTCTTTCCTTTAATCTATCCCACTCTCTACTCTTCCTTTAATCTGTCCTACTCTCTACTACTTCTACTCTTCCTTTAATCTGTCCTACTCTCTACTACTTCTACTCTTCCTTTAATCTGTCCTAATCTCTACTCTTTCCTTTGATATATCCTACTCTCTACTCTTTCCTTTGATATATCCTACTCTCTACTCTTCCTTTTAATCCCTACGCTCTACTCTTTCCTTTAATCTATCCTACTCTCTACTCTACTATCTTAAATCCCCTATTCACTCTCAGAAACTCATCTGTGCCATCCTAAACATATGTGCAATACCCTGATATAAAAAACAATCTGTGCTCAAACAACTCACTGCTTTCTCTTCTTACTCCCGTAGGGCATTGTGGGAAATGTAGGCGGGCCCGCGGTCGAGGGGAGCGCCAGAGGCAGTACTGCCAGAAAGACTTCGTAAGTCTGAACTTCTGAATACCTAAAGTTAGAGGTTCAAACACCTTTGTGTGCTTTCAATTCACATGACCCAGTTTACAGCTGGGTTTGGGTTTACAACATCAGGTGATAGTGGTGCAAGTTGACAAATCTCACYTGAATAGTTTTTTAAAGTAAGGAACGAATGTAATTCGGTGAAACTTAAACAGCCTTTTTAAGTCAGTTGAAAAATCGCAGCATGGAAAAACAAGCATGGCACAACAAACCTTATGACATTGTAAAGGCGCATACATGCTTGTAAGTTATAACAAGTTTTAATGCATAATACCTGTTGGCTTTATGTAAAGGGTTAGCATAATGTCTTTCATTGGTTGTCAGTGTTCCGTGCCAAAGTCATGAGCAAGCTGTACCGGGGCGAGGAGACGCGCTACGATGTCCAGATCATCCACACCTACCACAATCGCTTCCGCCTGGAGCACCGCGAGTTCCTGTGGGTGCCCAACGTGTGTGACTGCCCCCCTCTGGAGGAAGGGCGCCAGTACGTACTGATGGTGCGTCGCCACATTAACAACGAGCAGACGTTGAACCGGATACTGATGGAGGAGGACAGCTACGCGATACCCTATAAACCTAGAGAGGACGCTCTGTTGCGCCCCCTGGAGGATCTGTGTCGTAACAGAGGGCCCAGGCCACCTGCGGAACTGAGAGGCGGCTATGCCTAGACATAGAGATGTACAGTATACACGTGCACACCTAACACCACTGATGCACACATACTTTGACTGTCACGACTCCTTAACACTCCTCAAGACTGAGCACTTCTGATGGCGAATCARACAAACAATGGGGCTGCATGTGTGCGTCTGTGTGTGACATTAAAATCCCATACACCCCTACGCAACAACTTCCTGCCTCTGGCCCTTCAAAAGACAAACAGAGAGCAACAGAACCACTAGAATTCCAAAATGGGGGAACTGAAAATGGCGGAGGCAAACACTAGTTGAACACTGGGAAGAGACTAYACTCAGGGTGACCCAGTAGATCTGTCAGTCAGCGTGATAAGAAGGCAAAGCCCTCAAAGAGCCATGCAAAAGCTGACCAGCTCACAAAGTATAGCACTTTAGGTGGACGTTATCACCCACCTTTAAACTTACCAAAGAGAAGAATATATCCACTTCAATGGCCAAGCGTTTGTGTTTTRTTCCCTTTGCTAACTAGATGACTGACTATAACTATCTGTCTGGGTTACTAACAGGCAGTGTTGGGGAAGCTACTCTGAAAATATAGTTTATAGCTTGTATCAATTACTTCACACTGGAAGAGGTTAAGCTACACTTCGGCCTAGATTCAATCAGATCAAGCGTTAACCGGCGATAGCCGACACCTGCATAGCTGATGTTTTGACGGTGCCGGAGATGTAACTGTGTTGGAGCTGTCAAATTGGTGAAGAGCTACTCTTCATCATTGTCACTCGAGTTAGATATTCAGAATGACAAAGTGTAGGCTATATAGAAATAATGACGCTCAAATTGAAAATCATTAGCCTAAAGAAAATAATSAGGATTTCTATCAGCCGAATCGAGGTGTAGATCACATCTCACATTCCAGTGTTTTGAACTTGTAAACAAGRCTCGCATGAGATTTCTCTTAATGYGACTCYGTGCAGCCAATAGCAATGTCCGCTTCAGGTATAATGCCAGGAGCTGCTCTAACGCAGTTCCACCTCCGACGCTGCCTGAACAACTGCTATGCGGATGTCGGCTAAARTGGATCTGATTGAATAGAGCCCTTACGCTGCCCTAAAGAGAAATATACTTTAATAGTTACTTTGAAAAAGTAGTTCACTACATCCAAACTACTTCGTAAAAAACTATCATATCCGAAATGTCATCGACTACACAGTTAAGAAAAATTACTGCAAGAACACGTCACTCTGGAGTCAGATGTTAACAGTGTAGTGAGATCTGTGTGACAGCCAGAGTGAGTGCTTTGGCTTAGCCCAGTAGCCAGGCAGAGAGAGAAAAATAGGGGGTAGTTGTTGAATAAATGTAGTGGGCAGTTCCAGTAGATAGCTACATGGCTAAAACAAGTAATTAACTACCAAAGACACTACACAGATTTGAATGTAGTTACTACAAAATATAGGTAAATTACTAACTGAATTAAATGTAGTGGAACTACTCCCCAGGACTGCTAACAGTTCAGTCACTCTATGTCAAAATAAATGTGTGACTTTTTACTTTCTTCTCATACCTAAGATGTATAAAACAACATATTGTTCCATATTGTATTTATGCGGCAAAAGAATATCTAGATCATAACATTTATATTTGTGTTTTGCTTCTAAAATATAGTATTTTTTTTAAATTATCAATGCATTTCTCTCTATTGATGTATGTGTTTTGGGTAACAATTTACATTAATTTGCTCTTATACCTGTGTAGTAACAGTGTCATTAATTACACTAGTAACATTGTAGTTACATGTTATAGCACAGTACTTCATGAATTGCGTTGTAATTGCGTAGTGATGGGGTTGAGTTTATTCCACTTGTGTAGTAACAGAAACCGCTCAACTCTACGACTATTACGATGCATTAAAACTACACTGACATAAGAGCAAGTTAATGTAAAGTGTTACTGTGTTTTGAATATTAAATCAATCAGGTTCCCTTAGTCTGTTTTGTTAGGTCTCCTGTTGTCTTATTCACATGAATATTTACTTTGTGAGAAACAAAAATATGGATTATTCAGTATTTTATATTGGTGTGGCACTGAGTAGCTACAAATATAAGAAACATATTTAATTTGAATGACTGGTGAATTATTTGCAATCTATTCCTATACATTAACTATGCTGTAACAAGTTATTTTTTATTCTAAGGTTTTAAAAATTTGCCAACACATTGCTTTCTATGACACCACCGACACCACATTTTACAAGGCGGGATGGGTCTGTGCTCATATGCATTTTGTATAGGTAGATTACCCTAGAAACGTCATTCAAACTTTAAAACGTGCTGAGTGCTTGCATACAACTTTTTGATGTCTTTTATACTTTTTAAACTAAGAAACTATTTTATTTCCCATCTTCATTCAATTTCATGGGATTTCTAAAGGTCCCATTGTGACAATATCAACTTCCAGACTTCTAACATTCCATTCACTGCAACTTTTGACACAAATCAGCTGACCAGTTTATCAAGTTAGACACGTTGGGCATATGATATCTGCCTCTACTTCTCTGCTATTCAAATCTGGATTCAGAACAGAAGTATCTGCTACCAATCAAAAGTTACATCTGTTTGAGTTGAGTGGAGAAAATTAGCTGGCTAACTTCAGCTAACAGCTTTCTCATGTCTCTTCATTAAGCCGTTGCTATGGATACCCACACTCGCAGGGAAAATAAAGCAGAGGGTGAAAAGGGTGATTGAATTTAGAACAACAGTGTTAGGATGATGAAGAATTGTGAACAACAAGAAAGCAGCTACTACTCCAGAGGTGGCAGCCAAGGCAACAGCGTGTCGTATTCCTCAGCACCGTGCTGTACATACCTCAACTGGCTAGTTGCCTGTCTGTAAAGAGAAGGGAGGGCTGTATGTTGATCCTGCTGTTCTGATTGGATAGAGTGAAGCTGTCTCTGTTCACTTGCTTCATATTTCACTTGATCACTTCTCATCGCATGTTTCGATCTGATCATTTAGACTGCTGCTGCCTCCTGTTAGCCTGCTGCTATGGTACAGTAAATCAACAGGAGAGGTTTGCTAGCAAACTATCAATGTGCTTAATATCTAACAAGCGAAGCGAGAGTAGGGAAAGAAGAAACGCTGATGCACATTGAGTTTTTATTTTTTGCACGTGAGAACTTTTCACACGCAACAACTGTAGTTTAGATATTTTAATTGAATGAGCGTTGTGTAGCCTATTCGGTTCAGTCAGTTAGAATGTGATTCGTATTATCCAGACACTTTCTGAAATGGAAAAGGTTGGTGTGTGTGCGTGCATATGTCTACACTTTGGTAGACTTTAGCAATGATGGTAATGATACCTTCTTCTGGTAGAGATAGAAAGGCTTTTCCCAAACCTTTTCAATGAAATGTTAACTACAAAGTAGCCTATGCTTACCTGGCAGAATGCCATGATTATTTGCATCAATCCAGTGGCCATTTGTTTAGCAAATTCTGAAATTAAATGAGCGTCACAGAAACATCACTAACCAAACAACAGTCTCTTGCTGGTGCACAGTTGCATTAAAGGGTAACTACACGCAAAAATCTAAATTGTTTTCTATCTTTCACAGACCTCAAGTGGTGCCCTGAGGTGGTTCATGCATTGTTGTGGACTTGGAACATCCATTTTTGTTGTTATCTGTAAAAAAAACAAAAAAAACATGTGATTTCTGAGAGCGAAAACCTGAAAAATAAAAAGGGAAAAATGGATTTGGGAAAACAACTAATCGGAATCAGGACAAAAAATCAAATGATTTTATCGGGCCCAATGTATGGGTATGCTCAGTTAACTAGTGTGTTCCCTGGGGGAAGAAGTCCTCCCAGGGAAAGGGTTCCGCCTTTCCGGCCAATGGGTACCTCTTCCCATGATACCCCTCCAGCCCAGAAGAGGACTTCAACAATGCCTCATTGTCTTCTGTCTTTTATTACAGTTTGCATATACTGTGATTATCTAGTAGGAGAGTGTCTAAAAGTGTAGTAGTCAGAGTGTAGTTATTTCTGATGAAATGTGTGATTTAACTGCCCTACAATCCAAAGTAATAAGGTTGATCTAGTAGTCTATCAAAGTAATCCAATCAATTATTTTACTACATTTAACTTTGACTATATTTAAATGCTTAGCTTAAGTAAAACGTTTTAAACTTCTACCACTACCACAAAATAGTCTTAAAGAGTTAAAGCAAGTGCCACAATTTTTCTTCATTGAAAAATGACCATCTAGTTAGGGGCACATTTTGAATTGTGTGAACTGTTAGTTAAACTGGGTTATAGTTTTTTCCCAGTCTGTGATTAGAGAACCCCTCGCCATAACATTTACCAAAATACAATGTGATTTTAGGGGTTGTTCGCTTACAAAAATATCACACTTTAATCAACAGACGCTGTGTTTCATTACAAAATGTATTTACAAAAATAACTTACACACCTGCTATCATAGTAACATGAATGAAACTAAAAAAGACCTAAATGTAGTATCGTACACAAAGGTTTTAAAAGAGTCAAATAATGGTCATTAACTGTGGAGAAGTCTTCACAGAAACTTGGCTCTCGATCCTCAATGGTCTTCTAAAACATGGGTGCATTCATTAGTGCACTCCGTAGCAGCGAAGCATTTTGAAATGTTGAATACAAAAACAGCGTTTCATATTGGAAAATTCCAGGTAGGTCTCTCCCGTTCGGCACATTTGTTTCCATTCCGTTCCTAGCAAATACACCCCAGATCACAGAGAGCCCTTTAAACCAAACATCTCAGGGTCTTGTAGCTTGGGGTTTCTTGAGTTCCCGCTCAGCCCAGTCAAAACTGTTCGCTGCTCTA
>NW_019945343.1:58565-68757 GCF_002910315.2 Salvelinus sp. IW2-2015
TACAGATTGCGCAATATAAATGTAAAGGTATTTTCTGATTGAGCCAACAGTGTTTACCGTGAATGCAGTCTCCACTAACGCAGGCAATTGTCTTTAAATTTCAATCACGCTGTAACGCTGATCGTCAGCGATTCGGATTGAAAGAGCCTTTATTGTTCGATCACTGTGTAGAGAGACTGTACATATGATTCAATGGGAAAACGTTTTGACATTCATTACACACTCCTCCAGTGACGTGCCACTCACCATGCGAAGAGCACACAGCAGTACATGATGGCAGCTCCTATAATGGCCACCGCGTTGGTCTCCTCTGGATGCCATCCTGACCCACACTGGGTAACATACTGTCATATTCACCCCCTGGTACACCACTGGGAAAACAACAGAGAGAGAGCAGAGCAAAGAAAGTTTAATCTTCTGTTTCCAGCTTTTCTTTAGTAACAGTGAACTGTGTGTTTTACTGAGAGGAATAAAGAAAAGTTTGTTTCTCCTGTCTATATGACCCTATTGTAGGTGTGTTTTCCCTGTCTGTATGACCCTATAGTAGTGTGTGGTTCTCCCTGTCTGTATGACCGTATATAGGTTGTCCCGTCTGTATGACCCTATAGTAGTTGTGTTCCCCTGTCGTATGACCTATAGTAGTGTGTGGTTCTCCCTGTCTGTATGACCCTATAGTAGGTGTGTGGTTCTCCCTGTCTGTATGACCGTATAGTAAGTGTGTGGTTCTCCCTGTCTGTATGACCCTATAGTAGTGTGTGGTTCTCCCTGTCTGTATGACCATAGTAGTTTGTGTGGTTCCCTTGTCTGTATGACCCTATAGTAGTTGTTGTTCTCTGTCTGTTGACCCTATATAGTGTGTGGTTCTCTATCAGTGGAGGCTCCTCAGAGAGGAAGGAAGACCATCCTCCTCAGTGAAATTTCATTAAAATAAAAATTGTGAAACACTAAAAAAAGATAGCTTTTGTCCTCTGTGTATATGACTTAAACACAAAACCTAGGAGACACGTAGGCCTCACCCCCTTCCATAGACCTGCATGGTAATTTTGACCACTTCCAGAGGACGACCTCCAACCAATCAACATTGATAAGTATGAACTGACATGTTGTCATCCAATCATAGGATTAGGATCAGATGAAACGAGTGTTGTATTGGGGTTGTGCCGCAAGGCATTAGGGTGGGAATCTATGTGTTGAGGAGCTTGATGACATTATTGGATAGAGATTGAAAAAGTCATAGTTGAGAAATGTAACGATATTTTTCAATTCAAATTAGTTTCTTCAAATACAGGAGACGGAGAGGTAGATTATAAATTGTTTTTCTTGGTTTTAGAACATCATTTTTGTGTCCAGTTAGTGTAATTTATTTCAATTTGCCTTGCTAACTTCAGTAGCAAATAGTAGTAGCTAGCACTTAGCTCGAGTGTGCAGTTTTCGCCCCAAACGCCACCGCAACATTTGTTAACTTTTTGATGAAGAATCCCTTTTAATTCACTGGGTACACGGAAAATGTGCTAATTAAAACCGAGGGTCGACCTCTGCCTGAGATCAGTTTTACGAAGAAGGGTGAAAAGGTGAATACCGATATGTATCAAAAGTATAGCTGGATAACAGTTTTTCATTAAGCCGCCTGTATTTTCTGGCCTTGCTCAGACTTTTGTAAAGTCTGAGCCTTGGCCGAAAGGTGGGTACAGTGACCTGAAGAACATCGATCGTTAAGCTAAAGGCTAAATAAAAGCAGGGAGCATATACATTTCCACATCAGATTCAATCTTCTTGGAAAAAGCCGCATCGATCATGGCGGGAGTCTGGATATTCAAAACTGCGCAACAACGAGAAAGTAAGAAGAAGCAGGGATGTTCTCAAGCGACTTATCACACCACTGCGTTTTTCACCATGCAATAATTGGCTTTTAGAGGACACGACGAGAGGAAAGTTCCGCTAACAAGTGCAACTACAAGGAACTTGCAGCGGTAATTGCACGTTTACGATGCTTTACTTGCTCTACATATGGAACTTTTCTACTTTTTTCTGGGATGTTCTGAATGATTTGATAGCTTCCATCGCATCATCCGTTTGACGCAGAACATGTTTTTCCGCGCGCGCTCAAGTAGGGTTTACACTTTGGCTCGGTATTTATTTAGCAAGATAACACAATCACTCCAGACAGACACAAGCAAAAACTCATTGACATAAATGTTGCAGCAGCCTAGTCTATACCTAACATTAGAGATCTGACATGCTGTATGGGATGAAAACGAGAAAATTTGCAGTCTGATTAACTGTAGGCTACTAATAATAGGAGCTGCATACAGCCTGTTCATCTGGTCAAGGTAAATAATTGGTAATGTTATGTATTTATAGTCCATTTGTGTGTCAGGAGAAAATGTGATCAAATTTGGTTTATATCAAAATTGGGCTGGCAAAGCTGCCTATACGTTTTCAATCAAAATGATTAACTGGAATTAATCAACATAATAGTGATGACAGATTTGAGTCAATTATTTAATAAGGCATACAGTTTCATAGGCCTGCATAATGCAAACATGGGTAAAGGCAAGCTCAGCCCTGTGAGTTCTGTCTATCAGTTGTCTGTCTGGGTAGAGGAAATCCCCCCCTAATCTAGTCTAAATATAATTCATATGAACAAGTATAAGGTTGCTGCAGTTTGACCGTGATTAGGAAAAACTGGTGTCCTCATATCCCTTATAAAACCTTTTTACAACTGAATAATCACTGTCATACCTTTATAGGGTCCAGAGTTTTCCTGGTTGGTAACAGATAAGGAAAACTTGAGTCCAGGGGGTAATGAATGTTTCCTCAAGCACTGTGAGTACCCCTATCCAATTTTTCTCTCATTACTGTATGTAGAGTCAATCAACACATACACACATACACACACAATCACATTATTACACATCATGATTTGTGGACTAACTTCATTCTTAGCTCTGTTGTCTAACTGTGCATTGTGTTGTTAATTGTTTTTTCGTCTTTCTAGTCAATCCTGTCCTGCACTGAAGTCAAGCCTCTGAACACCTCAACTATGCTCATACCACTCATTCAATCACTGCTGTGACCCTTTCCATAACTGTGTAAAGCCCTCTCATTTCCATTCCCCATAATATTGTACTATAAATGTCTTTATTAAATGCTTTAGGTTAACGTAATTACTCTTTGACGATTGTTTGAAACCCACTTTGACGTCTCTGTGCGTTCCGCGCCTATACGTGGGTCTCCCATCTCTTCCAATTTTTCAAGTCACCAGCCTCCGCTGTTCTCTATAATCGCCTGGGGCTTGGATTCAACTCAGAGTATGAGTGCTGATCTAGGATCAGGTCACTCTGTCTATTATCTTTTTCATTATGATCTAACAAATACAAACTCATTGTAGATCAGCACTCCTTCTCTAAGGATGATAAAATGATACGGCTCTGATTCAGAATGTAGATTAGGAGCCAGTTTTATAGTTGTTTTGATGTTTCTGAGGATCCCATTCCGCTGAGGTCAGCAGCTAATCTTCCTGGTGTCATACAGGATTATTACAAACAATTACATCACAGCAAAACCTAATAGCCTACATCTTTAACACATACATCATACAATGTATATTATGACTCTAATATTTACGATTTACAACATAACATGTACAATTACTGACAATACAATAATAGCCAAGGTCAGGACAAGAAAACTCCCTGGAGTAAGTAAGGCAATGATAACAATATTACGTGACGGGACATAGTTTTCTTTGCCTCATGTGTAGCCCTGGACAATTGGAGCAGTACAGGTAGAGGGGCCGCTTGAGTCTCTGTCTGTGCGTAAGACTAACAGACTGTCAACATGATTATTTGGTGAGATCAAACTAACCACCAATCACTGCCATTTACTGTGTTATGATAAGCATATCTGTGTGTGTGTGTGTCTGTCTGCTCTGTGTGTGTGTCTCTGTCTCTGCTCTCTGTGTCCTCCCTCCCCAATGGCCATAACAGGGGCCGGCTGTGGATCCAGAGCTGGATTCCTGTGTGTTGTGACCAAGAAAAACAGATGCCTGGGTTCAGTGAAAACAAATTACAGGGTTGCTTACGTACACACACACAACCAGGCTGAGCCACTGCCAGGTAAGAGGGACCTGTCCTGCTCCCAGTGTTGTTGTGTTTTCAGTCCACTCCAGGACTAATTTCCTCCACATAGAAACACAGGGATGCGTTGTCTTGTGCTTGATGAGGTCACCCAGCAGACAGAAGCCAGAGGGAAACTGAACAGGCAAAACATGACTGAACAGGACAGGAGGAGACCCACTCTTTTGCATCCCAATTCAGGCACCCTATTCCCTTTATAGTGCACTTTACTTTTGAACAGGGCCCACACATACACATGCATGCGTACACACACACAACACACACACACTCTCAGTTGAAAATGACATTTAAAACACTATCCTTACTGGGATGTACAGTGTTGAGTGTATGGTTGAACAGATGGTTTTATACACGGTGCTGATATCCTCAACAAGTTGCAGCATTGCCCTGCTACTGCCCCGGGAACAGCACGCACCCCTGCCTCCACCAAAACAACTAGCAGGTACAAAGAATGTACAAATCAGAATGGGGGAACAGACATTCCTTTTCAAAACAATGTTATGTACAGTGGGGCAAAAAAAGATTTAGTCAGCCACCAAATTGTGCCAAATTCTCCCACTTAAAAAAGATTAGAGGCCTGTAATTTTCATCATAGGTTTACACTTCAAAACTATGACAGACAAAATAGGGGGAAAAAATCCAGAAAATCACATTGTAGGATTTTTTTATAATTTATTTGCAAATATGCGTGGAAAATAAGTATTTGGTCAATAACAAAAAGTTTATCTCAATAATTTGTTATATACCCTTGTGTGGCAATGACAGAGGGTCAAACGTTCTGTAAGTCTTCACAAGGTTTTCACACACTAGTTGCTGTATTTTTGCCATTCCCATGCAGATCTCTAGACAGTGATGTTTTGGGCTGTTGCTGGCAACACGGACTTTCAACTCCCTCCAAAGATTTTCTATGGGGTTGAGATCTGGAGACTGCTAGGCCACTCCAGGACCCTTGAAATGCTTCTTACGAAGCCACTCCTTCGTTGCCCGGGCGTGTGTGTTTGGGATCATTGTCATGCTGAAAGACCCAGCCACGTTTCATCTTCAATGCCCTTGCTGGATGGTAGGCTTTGTTACTTTGCGTCCCACTCTCTGCAGGTCATCACTAAGTCCCCCGTGTGCGTTCTGGGATTTTTTGCATCACCTTCTTGTGATCTTTTTACCCACGGGTGATCTTGCGCGGAGGCCCCAGATCGAGGGAGATATCAGTGGTCTTGTATGTCTCCATTTCGCATAAGATTGCTCCCAAACAGTTGATTTCTTCAACCAAGCTGCTTCACCTATTGTCAGATTCAGTTCTTCCCCAGCCTGAGTGCAGCTACAATTTTGTTTCTGGTGTCCCTTTGCACAGCTCTTTGGTCTTGGCATAGTGGAGTTTGGAGTGTGGACTGTTTTAGGTTGTGGACAGGTGTCTTTATACTGATAACAAGTTCAAACAGGTCCATTAATACAGGTAACGAGGGAGACAGGAGGAGCCTCTTAAAGAAGAAGTTACAGCGTCTGTGAGAGCCAGAAATCTTGCTGTTTGTAGGTGACCAAATACTTATTTTCCACCATATTGTGGTTTCTGGATTTTTTTTCTCATTTTGTCTGTCATAGTTGAAGGTACCATGATGAAAAATTAACCAAGGACTCTCATCTTTTAAGTGGGGAGAACTTGCACCAATGGTGGCTGGCTAAATTCTTTTTTTGCCCCACTGTTACATGTCAATCAAAGCAATATTCACGTTGCAAGGTCGCAACAAGTCACCGTTATATGATAGGAGCTTTGCTGGTGAGAAGGAGAGAGAAGGAGAAAGATACATAGTTAAATAGAGAGAAAAGAAAGGAAGAGTGGTTTAAAAAGAGAAGATGAGAGGAGAGGAAAATAGCTGATGTCTGAAGGGAACTCATAAATCCAGAGAGAGAATGAGAAAGAGACTGTTGGACTCCCTGGGGGTTGTGTTTGGAGTCTCAATCGGGGCTGGAGGAGGTTGTGAAAGACCCGGGGGAATTAGCGGAGCAGGTGGAAGAATAGGATCAAGAAACAATATTTGCTAAATGTACCGTACGCATGAAAAAGCAATCTTTAATTGGAATGAAAGTTTGAGGGGCCAGGCTGTTTGGAAGTTGTAGTTAGGTGGCTGGGGGGGATGGGAAGGGGCACCCCCCCCCCCCCCCTGTGAAGCTGGTGGAGTACATTTACAGTACTGTGCTGCTCCATCACTCATCTGACGTTAACGCACTGACATCCACATTCATCCGTTCACGTGGGAGTATTGAACTAACGCGTGTAAGTAAGAGGGGCGCTTGACTGATGACAGTAACGGTGGAAGCCACAAGGTCGGTTCCACTGAATCTCATACTTATGAATCACAGCCTTGAGACTAGATTGGATACAGATTCAGAAACACTGTGTTTGGTGTATTGGATGCATCACGAGAAAATCAGAGGGGTAGAGGGGTAACAGTGGCACTGTGGATACCTCTGGCCTGGTGAAGCTGAAGAGCTCAAAGACAAAAAAAAATAGGACCCCCTACTTTATCATCCCAGTAATTCTTCTTTCCTTATCTGAGCAGACCAGAAAACCGCTTCAAATACAGTTACATTCAAAACAATACTTTAGAACCATTTAAATATAAGAAATTGGAGGTTGGCAGCACCAGGTAGATGAAGAACCCATCTATCTTTTCAGACTGTTATAGTATTTATCTGGTCATATGGCAGGGTATTATGTCTGCTGTTTGTAACAGTGTTATATGTGAAAATGTATATTTACATTGTGAAAGAAAAGAGATCCTAATCAAAATCTCTCACCCTTCTCCTGGTATTTTGTGTTGAAAATCTTTACTTTATCACCACAGTAATGGCAGGTTGATAAAGTATTTGACATGGTGAACTTTACCAGCTACAGTAGTAGCACAATTAACAAAACCATTAAAACACAATAAAAAATGATATTTGATTGGTAGTTGATTAATTATTGCATCGCATTGGGCGTTTTGAAATTTACCTGATTATTGTCAGATAACTGTTCAGCAAAACCTTTACAATGCTTTCAGAATAATGTTGACTATTTCATACTGTAGCCACTAGTTTCCATTGAAAAAAATGACTGACTGACTGAGACAGACAGATAAAGGACAGACAAGACAGGGAACACTTGTTCACCAAGACAGATGTTGTAAGAGTGTAATGATACTTGCCAGCAGCATTCTTGTGTTATTATGTTGTCATTAGATCCATTCAGAATGTCAAAAGCCTCTTACCTCCCTACAGCATACTGTCTCCACTAAGAACAACATGTAGCAGCAATAGTGTGTGTGACTACAGACGCCTTTGTCTTGGAGTGAAATGTGTGCTTGGCCATTTGCTGTGATTCAAGGTGATGAGTTGTTTGTGGTGCAGCTGGAGGTGGACTGAAGTGAACAGGATGCTCAGAAGTGACTCAGGTGAGTGTGTTGGTGAGGGGTCGGACGGGATATGATGTGCGCCTGTGTGTGCGTGCCTCTCACACACGTGCATCCATGCAAGTACAGTTGAAGGTCGAAGATTCCATTACACTTAGGTTGGAGTCATTAAAGAAAGTTGTTTTTCAACAACTCCATAAATTCTTGCTAAACAAACTAGTTTTGGCAAAGTCGTTTAGGACATCTTAACTTTGTGCATGACACAAGTCATTTTCCAACAATGTGTTTACAACAGATTATTTCACTTATATTTCACTGTATCACAATTCCAGTTGGTCAGAAGTTTACATCATGAAGTTGACTGTGCCTTGTAAACAGCTTAGAGAATTCCAGAAACAATCTGTAACACTTCATCGATACAGACTGAATAGAGACCTAAGTACTTTACTTATTGACTTATTTAGGCTAATTACTTACTAACTTTCTATGTAACAAATGGAGTGCAATTTTGAGGTTATTTTTTGTTTCTCTTTGAAAAAAATATACATTGTTTTTCTTAATATTAGTTTACTTCAGTTGCTTATTCAAACAATGTCATATTTTCAGTAACGAAGCATCCTACCTAGCAGAGGTTTTTGGCCCTTTCTGGATGATCAAAGTTTACCGCTATGAGTTCCAGGTAAAGTACGAATTCATATAAAAATATTACTGTCGAGGATCATTCACTGCCAACATGGATAATGGAGGATCAACTCTGTGTTTCTGTGGCTCTGCATACATCTTGTTCTCAGTGGGTTCGTGGCACTTTAATTGGGGAGGATGGGCTCATAGTAATAGTTGGAGTGGAATAGGTGGAATGGTATCAAAGATGCCATTCCATTCGCTCCGTTCCGGACATTATTATGAGCCGTCCCCCCTCAGCAGCCTCCACTGATCTTGGTATTAATTTGTGATGTGTTAGCGGCATGTTTCCACGCACCATACATGTGTGGAGAATGTATGGGCATCCTGAGCTCTGCTTACCTCTAGCAGTTTGATATACCTCTAGCAGTTTGATATAGCTCCTGGAATCTCTCTCTGTTTTCCTAGAAAGCCACATGCTGCTTCTGCTGCCCTGACAAAGAGGAAGGTTGGTAGCCTACATGTCAATAAATTCTCAGCAACACTTCATTTGAAGGGTACCTGAATAAGGACTTCGTAACACATTCATGAAACATACATAAAACAAAAATAAGCAGTACATTTATGTTGACGAAAAACATCCTTTAAAGTTGCGGTTGTTGACATAAGCATGAATGTTAATGTAGTGCTTATGAATGTTTATAACAGTGTAATGAAGTCCTTATGTAGGTACCCATAAAATATATAGTTACGTAGTTATCTTAATACGGATTCTTTRCCATATTATGAAGATGCCAGTATTAAGGCTGCAGAATAGAAAATATGTCTAAATAATTTATGTACAGACTAGCGGCTAGCCTATACTGAGACTGGTGTTGACATTCAAATAAATCAATATTATTTAGCACTATTCTTACACCTTCTGGGTAAATAKAATMATTGTGAAAYATAAATTGCATGTTTTCTATATGCTGCTTTGGTATTGTCGAGAGCAGCACGWTTCTTTATCACCCTCAGGTGATTGACTTTATATGTTCGGTCTGTGGTGTTTCCAGAGGTGGAGTTTGTGATTGATGAAGATATCAAGGGCTGCCAGAAGGTGATTCACAACGAGAGCCAGAGAGTGGCTTACAGCTACTTCTTCTTCCACTTCGTCTTCTTCCTGGCCTCYCTCTACGTCATGATGACCCTAACCAACTGGTTCAGGTCAATATCTCACTCACTGGGCATTGGACACCCCAGCAAACACACAACCACAACACAACGTTGTCTCGATGTTGGCGTTACATTAAAATGAAGACACTTTACTTGATGGCTCAATCATAAGGGCTACATAACCCTGTCATAATATAACAGATGTCATAAACAGTCATGATATCTAATGATTTTATCGGGGCCCAATGTATGGTATGCTCAGTTAACTAGTGTGTCCCTGGGGGAAGAAGTCCTCCCAGGGAAAGGGTTCCGCCTTTCCGGCCAATGGGTACCTCTTTCCAATGATACCCTCCAGCCCAGAGAGGACTTCAACAATGCCTCATTGTCTTCTGTCTTTTATTACAGTTTGCATATACTGTGATTATCTAGTAGGAGAGTGTCTAAAAGTGTAGTAGTCAGAGTGTAGTTATTTCTGATGAAATGTGTGATTTAACTGCCCTACAATCCAAAGTAATAAGGTTGATTCAGTAGTCTATCAAAGTAATCCAATCATTTATTTTACTACATTTAACTTTGACTATATTTAAATGCTTAGCTTAAGTAAAACGTTTAAAACTTCTTCCACTACCACAAAAATAGTCTTAAAGAGTTAAAGCAAGTGCCACAATTTTTCTTCATTGAAAATGACCATCTAGTTAGGGGCACATTTTGAATTGTGTGAACTGTTAGTTAAACTGGGTTATAGTTTTTTCCCAGTCGTGATTAGAGAACCCCTCGCCATAACATTTACCAAAATACAATGTGTTTTAGGGGTTGTTCGCTTACAAAATATCACACTTTAATCAACAGACGCTGTGTTTCATTACAAAATGTATTTACAAAAATATACTT
>NW_019945343.1:75296-77071 GCF_002910315.2 Salvelinus sp. IW2-2015
CGGGTACGCGCTAATAGCGTGTCAATCGGTTACGTCACTTTCTCTGAGACTTGAAGTAGGGCCGCGGCTTTTGTGGGCGATGGGTAACGATGCTTCGTGGGTGACCGTTGTTGATGTGTCCAGAGGGTCCCTGGTTCGCGCCCGAGGTCGGGGCGAGGGGACGTACTAAAGTTATACTGTTACACCCACAGCTGTAGTTTGTTTAATGATTGTATGAAGTTTGGTTCTGCGTCGACATGGCAATTTCCCCCAAAAGAAGAGAGATGCTCCGCTTTGAACGGCTGAGCTGTGATGCGCTCCGCCAAGTCAGTGCACTTTTTTGTTGCCAGGTGACCCCAACCAAATGTTCTGGTTCCCTTCTAGCTGGAGGCTAGCCAGCTATATCACAAATCTCAGTTAAAACCCCCAAAGATTTAATCAACATTCACCAGCAATGATTCAACATCAGCAGCAAGTGAACTAGTTAGATGCAGTCCTCAGCTATCTAGTTAGCAACGATAGCTAACGTTAGCATACATCGCTAACTAGCTATGCCAAAAATGTTTAACTCATCTAGTACTAAATTAATAGCTAGTTAGTTGTAGACATTTACTGACAAACTGATGTTGAGTTACCCTCAGGCGTTTGGGATGCGGTGTGAAACGCTTCGCTTTGGAAAAGCAGTGTGCCAAATGCGAGCACATATAAATGAAAAATGCGCTAGCGCGTTGAAAGGTATCATGGATTTTTTGTCCTGATTCCGATTAGTTGTTTCCCAAATTCCATTTTCTCCCTTTTGTATTTTTCAGGTTTTCGCTCTCAGAAATCACATGTTTTTTTTGTTTTTTTACAGATAACAACAAAAATGGATGTTCCAAGTCCACAACAATGCATGAACCACCTCAGGSCACCACTTGAGGTCTGTGAAAGATAGAAAACAATTTAGATTTTTGSGTGTAGTTACCCTTTAATGCAACTGTGCACCAGCAAGAGACTGTTGTTTGGTTAGTGATGTTTCTGTGACGCTCATTTAATTMCAGAATTTGCTAAACAAATGGCCACTGGATTGATGCAAATAATCATGMCATTCTGCCAGGTAAGCATAGGCTACTTTGTAGTTAACATTTCATTGAAAAGGTTTTGGGAAAAGCCTTTCTATCTCTACCAGAAGAAGGTTATCATTACCATCATTGCTAAAGTCTACACAAAGTGTAGACATATGCACGCACACACACACACCTTTTCCATTTCAGAAAGTTGCTGGATAATACGAATCACATTCTAACTGACTGAACCGAATAGGCTACACAACGCTCATTCAAATTAAAATATCTAAKCTACAGTTGTTGCGTGTGAAAAGTTCTCACGTGCAAAAAATAAAAACTCAATGTGCATCAGCGTTTCTTCTTTCCCTACTCTCGCTTCGCTTGTTAGATATTAAGCACATTGATAGTTTGCTAGCAAACCTCTCCTGTTGATTTACTGTACCATAGCAGCAGGCTAACAGGAGGCAGCAGCAGTCTAAATGATCAGATCGAAACATGCGATGAGAAGTGATCAAGTGAAATATGAAGCAAGTGAACAGAGACAGCTTCACTCTATCCAATCAGAACAGCAGGATCAACATACAGCCCTCCCTTCTATCCCTGCTCTTTACAGACAGGCAACTAGCCAGTTGACAGGTATGGTACAGCACGTGCTGAGGAATACGACACGCTGTCTGCCTTGGCTGCCACTCTGGAGTAGTAGCTGCTTTCTTGGTTCACAATTCTTCATCATCCTTAACACTGTTGTTC
>NW_019945344.1:5000-6130 GCF_002910315.2 Salvelinus sp. IW2-2015
CAGGAGGACAGGAAGCTGCTGGATGTGGTGGTTGCCTACGGAGACGCCTTTCCCCTGAAGGACGCAGACGGCAATGAGGTGGTCGGGGGCGGGGCCATGTCTAATGATACTCCGCCCACTTGGGACCGGAGCCAAACACCCAGCACTGAGGGAACAAGCTCCTCCCTCAAGAGCAAGTCTGTGAGTGGATGGAGACACCTGTCCTTCATAGACATGACAACTTATTTCTACCAAAACAAGTATGGGATCAACATGATGACAACATGTACAATGTGCCACAAGTATGGGTTTTACATTATCACATCATGTATAATGTGCCACAAGTATGGGTTTTACATTATCACATCATGTATAATGTGCCACAAGTATGGGTTTTACATTATCACATCATGTACAATGTGCCACAAGTATGGGTTTTACATTATCACATCATGTATAATGTTGTTACTGTGATAAGCATTCTGTTGTGATGATGTGGCTGCGGATATCATTACACAAGCATGTATCAATGGTTGTTCCTTCTCACCTGTAGGACCTTGAGGAGGAGGAGGAGGAGAAAGGAGCTCTCCACTCTGCGCCTCCTCAGAAGAGGCTCTTCTCTGTCTTCATCAGGCCGCATGAAGGCAACGCCTCCGACTACCCATACTGCATCACTCCACAGCAGATAGTACGTATAGCATACTACCCATACTGCATCACTCCACAGCAGATAGTACGTATAGCATACTACGCTACCATAATGCATCATCCACAGCAGATAGTACATATAGCATACTCCCATACTGCATCACTCCACAGCAGATAGTAACGTATAGCATACTACCATACTGCATCCACTCACAGCAGATAGTACGTATAGCATACTACCCATACTGCATCACTCCACAGCGATAGTACGTATAGCATACTACCCATACTGCATCACTCCACAGCAGATAGTACGTATAGCATACTACCCATACTGCATCACTCCACAGCAGATAGTACGTATAGCATACTACCCATACTGCATCACTCCACAGCAGATAGTACGTATAGCATACTTACCCATACTGCAATCACTCACAGCAGAGGGAGGGCTTGTTTGACATTGCAGCCAACAGTGCAGGCGATTGCCGACTAACTGATCT
>NW_019945344.1:11800-16265 GCF_002910315.2 Salvelinus sp. IW2-2015
CACTCCACAGCAGATAGTACGTATAGCATACTACCCATACTGCATCACTCCACAGCAGATAGTACGTATAGCATACTACCCATACTGCATCACTCACAGCAGAGGGAGGGCTTGTTTGACATTGCAGCCAACAGTGCAGGCGATTGCCGACTAACTGATCTGTGTAAATAGTCCGGGTGGCCATTTGATTAATTGTTCAGCAGTCTTATGGCTTGGGGGTAGAAACTGTTAAGGAGCCTTTTGGACCCAGACATGGCGCTCCGGTACTGCTTGCCGTGTGGTAGTAGAGGAAAAAAGTCTATGACTTGGGTGACTGGAGACTTTGACTATTTTTTGGGCCTTCCTCTGACACCGCCTAATATAGAGGTCCTGGATGGCAGGAAGCTTGGCCCCAGTGACGCACTACCCGCTATAGCACCTTACGGTCAGATGCCGAGCAGTTGCCATTCCAGGCGGTGATGCAACTGGTCAGGATGCTCTCGATGGTGCAGCTGGAGAACTTTTTGAGTATCTGGGGACACATGCCAAATCTTTTCAGTCTCCTGAGGGGGAAAAGGTGTCGTGCCCTCTTCATGACTGTCTTGGTGTGTTTGGACCGTGATAGTGTGTTGGTGATGTGGACACCGAGGAACTTGAAACTGTGGACCCGCTCCACTACACCCCGTCAATGAGAATGGATGAACGAGATTCCCACTGTCCCTACCTACTATGTAGTGAAACCACGGCCAGGGGAAAGTGCTTGGCGGATTCAGCGGGGAAAGAATGGACAGTTTTTGGATTGCGTAAACAACAACAGTAATTGTCTGATTGCGGGGATGCAGGGCTGTGTTCAAAACCACTACAAGTGTGCTTGATCTATTTCCTCATTGGCACAGCTTGGAGAGCTCTAAAAAGCACCTTCTAGTGCCTTCTTTGAGTCAGAAAATAGCATTGAAATGACTTAGGAACTGCACACCTTGGAGAGGTGAGGCCACTTGGAGATACCAGTTGAGTATCTGGGGACACATGCCAAATCTTTCAGTCTCCTGAGGGGGAAAAGGTGTCGTGCCCCTTCATGACTGTCTTGGTGTGTTTGGACCGTGATAGTGTGTTGGTGATGTGGACACCGAGGAACTTGAAACTGTGGACCCGCTCCACTACACCCCGTCAATGAGAATGGATGAACGAGATTCCCACTCCCTACCTACTATGTAGTGAAACCACGGCCAGGGAAAGTGCTTGGCGGATTCAGCGGGGAAAGAATGGACAGTTTTTGGATTGCGTAAAACAACAACAGTAATTGTCTGATTGCGGGGATGCAGGGCTGTGTTCAAAACACTACAAGTGTGCTTGATCTATTTCTCATTGGCCAGCTTGGAGAGCTCTAAAAAGCACCTTCTAGTGCCTTCTTTGAGTCAGAAAATAGCATTGAAATGACTTAGGAACTGCACACCTTGGAGAGGTGAGGCCACTTGGAGATACCAGTCAGTCCTCTCACTCAAACCCACACCTTGAGAGGTGAGGCCACTTGGAGATACCAGTCAGTCCTCTCACTCAAACCCATACTTTGGAGAGGTGAGGCCACTTGGAGACACCAGTTAGTCCTCTCACTCAACCCCACTTTGGAGAGGTGAGGCCACTTGGAGACACACAGTCAGTCCTCTCACTCAAACCCACACCTTGGAGAGGTGAGGCCACTTGGAGATACCAGTCAGTCCTCTCACTCAAACCCACACCTTGGAGAGGGAGGCCACTTGGAGTACCAGTCAGTCCTCTCACTCAAACCCACACTTTGGAGAGGTGAGGCCACTTGGAGACACCAGTTAGTCCTCTACTCAAACCCACACTTTGGAGAGGTGAGGCCACTTGGAGATACCAGTTAGTCCTCTCACTCAAAACCACCACTTTGGAGAGGTGAGGCCACTGGAGACAGCATCAGTCTCTCACTCAAACCCACACTTTGGAGAGGTGAGCCACTTGGAGATACCAGTCAGTCCTCTCACTCAAACCCACACTTTTGAGAGGTGAGGCCACTTGAGATACAGTTAGTCCTCTCACTCAAACCCACACTTTGGAGAGTGAGGCCACTTGAGATACCAGTCAGTCCTCTCACTCAAACCCACACTTTGGAGAGGTGAGGCCACTGGAGACCACAGTTAGTCCTCTCACTCAAACCCACCATTTGGAGAGGTGAGGCCACTTGGGATACAGCAGTCAGTCCTCTCACTCAACCCACACTTTGAGAGGTGAGGCCACTTGGAGATACCAGTCAGTCCTCTCACTCAAACCCACACTTTGGAGAGGTGAGGCCACTTGGAGATACCGTCAGTCCTCTCACTCAAACCCACACTTTAGAGGTGAGGCCACTTGAGATACCAGTTAGTCCTCTCACTCAAACCCACACTTTGGAGAGGTGAGGCCACTTGGAGATACCAGTCAGTCCTCTCACTCAAACCCACACCTTGGAGAGGTGAGGCCACTTGGAGACACAGTTAGTCCTCTCACTCAAACCCACACTTTGGAGAGGTGAGGCCACTTGGAGACACCAGTTGTCCTCTCACTCAAACCCACACTTTGGAGAGGTGAGGCCACTTGGAGACACCAGTTAGTCCTCTCACTCAAACCCACACTTGTGAGAGGTGAGGCCACTTGGAGACACCAGTTAGTCTCTCACTCAAACCACACCTTGGAGAGGTGAGGCCACTTGGAGAACCAGTTAGTCCTCTCACTCAAACCAGCACTTTGGAGAGTGAGGCCACTTGGAGATACCAGTTAGTCCTCTCACTCAAACCCACACTTTGGAGAGGTGAGGCCACTTGGAGATACCAGTCAGTCCTCTCACTCAAAACCACACTTTGAGAGGTGAGGCCACTGGAGACACCAGTTAGTCCTCTCACTCAAACCCACACTTTGAGAGTGAGGCCACTTGGAGACAGCAGTCAGTCCTCTCACTCAAACCCACACTTTGGACAGGTGTGGCCACTTGGAGACACCAGTTATCCTCTCACTCAAACCCACACTTTGGAGAGGTGAGGCCACTTGGAGACACCAGTCAGTCCTCTCACTCAAACCACACTTTGGAGAGGTGTGGCCACTTGGAGACACCAGTCAGTCCCTCACTCTGCACCTAACCCACACTTTGGAGAGGTGTGGCCACTTGGAGACACCAGTCAGTCCTCTCACTCTGCACCTAACCCACACTTTGGAGAGGTGTGGCCACTTGGAGACACCAGTCAGTCCTCTCACTCTGCACCTAACCACACTTTGGAGAGGTGAGCCACTTGGAGACACCAGTTAGTCCTCTCACTCAAACTCACACTTTGGAGAGGTGAGGCCACTTGGAGACACCAGTTAGTCCTCTCACTCTGCACCTAACCCACACTTTGGAGAGGTGAGGCCACTTGGAGACACCAGTTAGTCCTCTCACTCAAACCCACACCTTGGAGAGGTGAGGCCACTTGGAGACACCAGTTAGTCCCTCACTCAAACCAGCACTTTGGAGAGGTGAGGCCACTTGGAGACCAGTTAGTCCTCTCACTCAAACCCACACTTTGGAGAGGTGAGGCCACTTGGAGACACCAGTTAGTCCTCTCACTCAACCCACACTTTGGAGAGGTGAGGCCACTTGGAGACAGCAGTCAGTCCTCTCACTCAAACCCACACTTTGACAGGTGTGGCCACTTGGAGACACCAGTTAGTCCTCTCACTCAAACCCACACTTTGGAGAGGTGAGGCCACTTGGAAGACACCAGTCAGTCCTCTCACCAAACCCACACTTTGGAGAGGTGTGGCCACTTGGAGACACCAGTCAGTCCTCTCACTCTGCACCTAACCCACATTTGGAGAGGTGGCCACTTGGAGACACCAGTCAGTCCTCTCACTCTGCACACTAACCCACACTTTGGAGAGGTGTGGCCACTTGAGACACCAGTCAGTCCTCTCACTCTGCACCGACCCACACACTACCAGGAATATTCTTTGCATGTTACTGAATGTATCCAGAATATTTTCAATGTTGTTATCAAAATGCACATCAAATCAACAGTGTAATGTTGGATTCAGTCTTGTGTCAGGATAACTGTTGGGGCCTCACATTTGTCTAATAACTTTCCCATAAACTCCAAACTGTTCCCTTTTAATTGCTAACATGCGTATGCATATGCGTTTCATATTTCTTCTGAAACAAACATTTCAATGTTGCCCTGTCCACAGTGTAAAGGGTTAAGGAGTGGCTCTCCCATTAAGCACCAAACAGGTAGCGCTGGGTCTGGTCTGCTTAGTTCATTGACTCTATATGTCTCTCTTCCTCTTCCATCTCTGGATAGTCACACACAGCAGACTACCCATACTGCATCATCTTCTACAACAGACTACCCATACTGCATCACTCTACAGACAGATAGTACCACAGCAGACTACCATACTGCACACTCTACAGAGACTACCCATACTGCATCACTCTACAGCAACTACCCATACTGCATCA
>NW_019945344.1:18757-24225 GCF_002910315.2 Salvelinus sp. IW2-2015
CAGTCCTCTCACTCAAACCCACACCTTGGAGAGGTGAGCCACTTGGAGATACAGTCAGTCCTCTCACTCAAAACCAACTTTGGAGAGGTGAGGCCACTTGGAGACACCAGTTAGTCCTCTCACTCAAACCCACACTTTGGAGAGGTGAGGCCACTTGGAGACACAAGTCAGTCCTCTCACTCAAACCCACACCTTGGAGAGGGAGGCCACTTGGAGATACCAGTCAGTCCTCTCACTCAACCCACACCTTGGAGAGGGAGGCCACTGAGAGACCAGTCAGTCCTCTCACTCAAACCCACACTTTGGAGAGGTGAGGCCACTTGGAGACACCAGTAGTCCTCTCACTCAAACCCACACTTTGGAGAGGTGAGGCCACTTGGAGATCCAGTTAGTCCTCTCACTCAAACCCACACTTTGGAGAGTGAGGCCACTGGAGACAGCAGTCAGTCCTCTCACTCAAACCCACACTTTGAGAGGTGAGGCCACTTGGAGATACCAGTCAGTCCTCTCACTCAAACCCACACTTTGGAGAGGTGAGGCCACTTGGAGATACCAGTTAGTTCCTCTCACTCAAACCCACACTTTGGAGAGGTGAGGCCACTTGGAGATACCAGTCAGTCCTCTCACTCAAACCCACACTTTGGAGAGTGAGGCCACTTGGAGACACCAGTTAGTCCTCTCACTCAAACCCACACTTTGGAGAGGTGAGGCCACTTGGAGACAGCAGTCAGTCCTCTCACTCAAACCCACACTTTGGAGAGGTGAGGCCACTTGGAGACTACCAGTCAGTCCTCTCACTCAACCCACACTTTGGAGAGGTGAGGCCACTTGGAGATACCAGTCAGTCCTCTCACTCAAACCCACACTTTGGAGAGGTGAGGCCACTTGGAGATACCAGTTAGTCCTCTCACTCAAACCCACACTTTGGAGAGGTGAGGCCACTTGGAGATACCAGTCAGTCCTCTCACTCAAACCCACACCTTGGAGAGGTGAGGCCACTTGGAGACACCAGTTAGTCCTCTCACTCAAACCACACTTTGGAGAGGTGAGCCACTTGGAGACACCAGTTAGTCCTCTCACTCAAACCCACACTTTGGAGAGGTGAGGCCACTTGGAGACACCAGTTAGTCCTCTCACCTAAACCCACACTTTGGAGAGGTGAGGCCACTTGGAGACACCAGTTAGTCCTCACTCAAACCCACACCTTGGAGAGGTGAGGCCACTTGGAGACACCAGTAGTCCTCTCACTCAAACCAGCACTTTGGAGAGGTGAGCCACTTGGAGATACCAGTTAGTCCTCTCACTCAAACCCACACTTTGGAGAGGTGAGGCCACTTGGAGATACCAGTCAGTCCTCTCACTACACCCACACTTTGGAGAGGTGAGGCCACTTGGAGACACCAGTTAGTCCTCTCACTCAAACCCACACTTTGGAGAGGTGAGGCCACCTCTACAACAGACTACCCATACTGCATCACTCTACAACAGATAGTACACACAGCAGACTACCCATACTGCATCACTCTACAACAGACTACCCATAACAGATAGTATGTCCATCTTTAAGAGGCCATCACGTTAACTGTGCTGTATACAGTAGAAGGGTAAGCAGGTATGTTGACCAGTCTTTTAACCTTGTTGTTATTCCAGGATGTTCCAGCAGGGGGCAGCAGCACCATCCACGTCTCCTTCACTCCCCTGACCCTGTCAGAACTGACCTCTAACGCTGCCTGTGTATCCTTCGCTCTGGGCTTCATGAGCCTTGACTCCAAGGTATTATGGTTCCTTCCGAATTTGCTGTGCCATGATTCTGTCACCATGTTATGTTTGGTACTCACATGTGTGTCTTTGCAGGTGTCCTCCTGTATCCCGGGTAAGGTTCAAAGGGCTCAGGGTCAGGATCTGGAACCTCTCAGATTGGACCTCCAGGCCTCTGTCAGACCTGCCGTGTAAGAAACCACTATGGACCATTATGCTTAATTGTTTCCAAGACTAAAACGTACAGTGCCTTGCAAAAGTATTCATCCCCCTTGGCGTTTTTACTATTTTGTTGCATTACAACCTGTAATTTAAATATATTTTGGGGGGATTTCATGTAATGGACATACACAAAAAAGTCAAAATTGGTGAAGTGAAATTTAAAAAATTACTTGTTCCAAAAAATTCAAAACGGAAAATTGGTGGGTGCATATGTATTCACCCCCTATGCTATGAAGCCCCTGAATAAGATCTGGTGCAACCAAATACCTTCAGAAGTCACATAATTTGTTAAATAAAGTCCACCTGTGTGCAATCTAAGTGTCACATGATCTCAGTATATATACACCAGTTCTGAAAGGCCCCAGAGTCTGCAACAGCACTAAGCAAGGGACACCACCAAGCAAGCGACACCATGAAGACCAAGGAGCTCTCCAAACAGGTCAGGGACAAAGTTGTGGAGAAGTACAGACCAGGGTTGGGTCATAAATAAATACCCTAAACTTTGAAAATCCCACGGAGCACCATTAAATCCGTTATTACAAAATGGAAAGAATATGCCACCACAACAAACCTACCAAGAGAGAGCCACCCACCAAACTCACAGACCAGGCAAGCAGGGCATTAATCAGAGAGGCAACAAAGAGACCAAAGATAACCCTGAAGAAGCTGCAAAGCTCCACAGCAGAGATTGGAGTATCTGTCCATAGGACCACTTTAAGCCGTACACTCCACAGAGCTGGGCTTTATGGAAGAGTGGCCATAAAAAGCCATTGCTTCAAGAAAAAAATAAGCAAACATGTTTGGTGTTCACCAAAAGGCATGTGGGAGACTCCCCATACATATAGAAGAAGGTACTCTGGTCAGATGAGACTAAAATTGAGCTTTTTGGCCATCAAGGAAAACGCTATGTCTGGAGAAAACCCAACACCTCTCATCGGGGGGTGCATGGTGGTGGCAGTATCATGCTGTGGGGATGTTTTTCATCGGCAGGGACTGGGAAACTGGTTAGAATTGAAGGAATGATGGATGGAACTAAATACAGGGAAATTCTTGAGGAAACCTGTTTCAGTCTTCCAGAGATTTGAGACTGGGACGGAGGTTCACCTTCCAGCAGGACAATGTCCCTAAGCATACTGCTAAAGCAACACTCGAGTGGTTTAAGGGGAAACATTTAAATGTCTTGGAATGGCCTAGTCAAAGCCCAGACCTCAATCCAATTGAGAATCTGTGGTATGACTTAAATATTGCTGTACACCAGCGGAGCCTATCCAACTTGAAGGAGCTGGAGCAGTTTTGCCATGAAATGTGCCAAGCTTATAGAGACATACCCCAAGAGACTTGCAGCTGTAAATGCTTCAAAAGGTGGCTCTAGAAAGTATTGACTTTGGGGGGTGAATAGTTATGCACGCTCAAGTTTTCAGTTTGTTTCACAAGAAAAAATATTTTGCATCTTCAAAGTGGTAGGCATGTTGTGTAAATCAAATGATACAACCCCCCCCAAAAAATTAATTTTAATTCCAGATTGTAAGGAAACAAAATAGGTAAAATGCCAAGGGGGGTGAATACTTTCACAAGCCACTGAACTTTCAATGGAGATTCTCCATTGAGCTTCCTTTTAGTCCAGGACTTGGCTTAATCGGCGTCTGTGAAAACTGCCCCAATGTGTAGCAGAACAGATAGCTTCTGTAAACCTAGCTGTTCTGTAAATCAACTGAATGTATGAAATTGTAGAGCAGGTGGTCTGTCTGTGTTCATTTATTTAGTCTGTCAGTGACGTACTGTCTGTGTTCATTTATTTAGCCTGTCAGTGACTTACTGTTTGTGTTCATCTCTTTAGCCTGTCAGCAACTTGCTGTGTGTTCCTCTGACTCCCTCATAGCCTGTCAGTGACTTGCTGTGTTCCTCTCCTGACCCCCCCATAGCCTGTCAGCTATCTAGCTGATGTGTTCTGGTGTATTGTTAGGTAAATCTATCTCTACTGATTGTGTTCTGGTGTATTGTTAGGTATCTATCTACTGATGTGTTCTGGTGTATTGTTAGTATCTATCTACTGATGTGTTCTGGTGTATTGTTAGGTATTCTACTGATGTGTTCTGGTGTATGTTAGGTTCTACTGATGTGTTCTGGTTACTGTTAGGTATCTACTGATGTGTTCTGGTGTTTGTTAGGTATCTACTGATGTGTTCTGGTGTATTGTTAGGTATCTACTGATGTGTTCTGTGGTGTATTGTTAGGTATCTACTGATGTGTTCTGGTGTATTGTTAGGTATCTTATTACTGATGCTGTTGCTGGTGTATTGTTAGGTATCTACTGATGAGTTCTTGTGTATTGTTAGGTATCTACTGATGTGTTCTGGTGTATTGTTAGGTATATATGACGTATTCTAATATACTGTTAGGTATCTACTGATGTGTTCTTGTGTATTGTTAGGTACCTATGTACTAACCTACCTGCGTGTTGTGTCGTGGCTGCAGCAGCAGTAGCTGGTTCTCCCCAGATGGGAGGCTGTGGGAGGAGCAGCCGCTGTCCCAACACCACCTCTAGGCTGTGGCTGCAGTACAGAAAAGGGAGGCTGGGTACTCAGCCTGAAACTCAGAGGCATCTCTGTACTGTTCTTCAACTGGAACGTCCGTGTGATGGAACACTTCCCTGTACCATCTGAGAAATCACACATGGTAGAGAAGTTACCCATGACAAAATATGAGCCTGTAAATGGAAGAAATACAACATTGCAGACAGAAAAATTTCACTGTTGAAAAGCAACATCAAGTATGAACACAGTAAAGTACAGAAAACACTATTTTACACAAAATGTATTTTTTTGTACCCTTTAGTGTGTGTCCTTTACTGTATTTATACTTGGATATCACTTTCCAACAGTAAAAGTTCAAAAACCCTGGAGGACATATTTAAATATGTAGGTGGTTTGTCAGGTGTCTCAGACCACCTCATTGTGTGGCTCGCCCTGTATTAAATCACTAGCCACAGCACAGAACTCCAGGCACTCCTCTTCCTCCTCCATCTGCACTGACAGGCTAAAGAGTAGAAACACAGCAAGTCACTGACAGGCTAAAGATAGAACACAGCAAGTCACTGACAGGCTAAAGAGTAGAACCAGGCATCACTGACAGGCTAAGAGTAGAACACAGTCAATCACTACAGGCTATGAGGGAGTCAGGAGAGGAACACAGCAAGTCGCTGACAGGCTAAAGAGTAGAACACGCAAGTCACTGCAGGCTATGAGGGAGTCAGGAGAGGAACACAGCAAGTTGCTGACAGGCTATGGGGGGTCAGGAGAGGAACACAGCAAGTCGCTGACAGGCTAAAAGAGTAGAACACAGCAAGTCACTGACAGGTAAGAGTAGCACAGCAAGTCACTGACAGGCTAAAGAGGTAGACACAGCAGTCACTGACAGGCTAAAGAGTAGAACACAGTCAATCACTAACAGGCTATGAGGGAGTCAGAGAGACAACAGCAAGTTTGCTG
>NW_019945344.1:24656-30757 GCF_002910315.2 Salvelinus sp. IW2-2015
GCGATTATAGCTTTACAACTGATATAGTTACAATATATAGCTTACAATTGATACTAGTTTACACTTATATAGTTTCATACTTGATATAGTTATACTAGATTACAGTTTAACCAACTTTCGATTAATATAGTATTACCAACTAGATATAGATTATACACTAATATAGACTTACACATGCATATAGTTTTACATTTATATAGTTATACTGATCCAGTTTACACTGATAATTATATACTGATATAGTTTATATATGATTATAGTTTATATTGATATACGTATTACCTGATATATTTTACACTGCATACAGTTACACTGACATATAGTTTATACTATCCAGTGTCTCATACTGATATGCAGTTTAATATTGCATATAGTTACACCTGATTATAGTTACACTGATTATAGTTACGAGCTGACTATAGTTTTGACAAGCTGATATAGTTACACTGAAATAGTTACAACTGATGATAGTTACATTATTATAAGTTCATATATTGATATCGTTTTACACTGATATAGTTCTATACTCATATTATTCATCTATACTGATCCGAGTTACCACTGATATAGTTATCATTGATATCGTTTACACTGCACTATAGTTTACAATTATACATTTATATTGCACTATAGTTAATTGATATCGTTTACACTTGATATATGTTACAAATCGATACAGTTTATACTGCCCACCAGCACCTATGTTAGTATCACTCGGTGAGTTCTGAATTGTACTTGCTTACGGGATCTACTATGTTCTCTGTACAATTGTAGTATCTACTATGTTTCTGTTATTGCTAAGCGTATCTACCTGATGTTTACTGTTATTGTTAGGTATCTACTGATGTGTTCTGAGTGTATTGTTAGTATCTATCTACTGATGTGTTCTGGTGTATTGATAGGTAATTCACTGTGTTTCTGGTGTATTTAGGTATCTACACATGCATTGGTTCTGGTGTATTGTTAGGTATCTACTATGCTTCTGGTGTATTGTTGGTACTACTGAGTGTGTTCTGGTGTATTGTTAGGTATCTACTGATGTTTTCTGTGTATTGTTAGGTTACTATCTGATGTGTTCTGAGCATGTTACTGTTAGGTAGCATTATCTACTATGTTTCTGGGTTGAGTATTTTAGATGTATTGTGTATGGTATCTACTGATGTTCTTTGTGTATGTTAGGTATCTAAAATACTACTATAGTGTTCTGGTGTATTGTTAGTATATCTACTATGTGCTATCTGGAGTACTGATTGTAATCTACTGATTGTCTGGTATTGATAAAGTATCACCTGATGCTGTTCTGGTGTATTGATTAGTAACTACTGATCGTCTGTATTAGATCTACTGATGTGTTCTGTTGTAACTGTTTTACGTATCTAATTACTACTGATTTTTTCTACGTGGTACTGTTAGTATCTACTATTTTCTGACTGTCTTATTTCTAGGCTTATCTACTGATTGATTCTGTGATATTGTTAGGATAATCTACTGATTTCTGTGTATTGTTAGGATCTATCTACTGATGATGTTCTCGTGTATTTAGCTATCTATCTACTGCGTGGTTCTCGGTATTGTTAAGTATCACTATGTGCTTCTGAGTTATTGTAGTATATATCTATCTCTTATTTGCGGTGTATTTTAGTAATCTATCTCTGATCATTTTTCTGTTATTTTATATCTATCACTGACTGTTGATTCTGTGTATGTTAGATATCTACTGATGTTTCTGGTGTATTGTTAGGTATCTACTGATGTTTTCTGGTTATGTTAGGATATCTACTGATGTGTTCTGGGTATTGTTAGTATCTATCTACTGTGTGATATGTTCGTGTATTGTTAGGTATCTACTGTATGTGTCTGGGTTATTGTTAGTTATATCTACTATGTTTCTGGTTGTATGTTAGGTATCTACTACTGATGTGTTCTGGTGATATGTAGGTATCTACTGATGTGTTCTGGTGTATTGTTAGGTATCTACTGATGTGTTCTGTGTATTGTTAGGTATCTACTATGTGTTCGGTGTACTATCTCCTCTAACCACTATATCAGTGTAAACTATATCAGTGTAAACTATATCAATGTAAACTATATCAATATAAACTATATCAATGTAAACTATATCAATATAAACTATATCAGTGTAAACAATATCAGTGTAAACTATATCAATATAAACTATATCAGTGTAAACTATATCAGTGTAAACTATATCAGTGTAAACTATATCAATATAAACTATATCAATGTAAACTATATCAATGTAAACTATATCAGTGTAAACTATACCAGTGTAAACTATACCAGTGTAAACTATACCAGTGTAAACTATACCAGTGTAAACTATATCAGTGTAAACTATATCAGTGTAAACTATATCAGTGTAAACTATATCAGTGTAAACTATATCAGCGTAAACTATATCAGTGTAAACTGTATCAGCATAACTCATTGGACATATTGCATGTACATATAGGGATTCTACAATGGACTTCCAATATCCTTTCCTCCTGTGGTTGGCAGGTGAAGGTGGCGTTCCACAGCTCTCTATCCATGCTGGCCTATCTGAGGCAGCCTGCAGAGGAAGTCCCGCCCAACGTGTCTCTGGTTACCAATGAGAGTGGAGAGAGGAAGCTGAGGTTCCTGCAGACCTTGTCAGTGCATTACAACAACAACAGTCTGCAGGTAACAGATCATTCATAGTGATTGTAAGGGATATTTATAGTCATTCTGATTTAACAGTGGTCATCAATACATGCTTTGGTTCAGAGTACATGGTGTGCTAACTGTCTGTACTCCTGCCCTGTTCTGTCCTGTCTTTAAACCTCTCCTGTCCGCAGACCGTGCCACTCTGTGCCCACCTGTCCCTGCCCACTGTAAGTCTGTCCTGTGACAGTCTGGACTTCGGTACCTGCTACGTGGGTCAGACCCTGGTCAAGGAGGTCCATCTTTCCAACCGAGGAGGCTCCTCTAGCTACTGGAGAATACTCATAGGTAACCATGGTCGTGTAGTTACTAGAGCTTTCTTTGGTAACCATTGTTCTCTAGCTACTGGAGAGATCTCATAGGTAACCATGGTCCTGTAGTTACTAGAGCTTTCTTTGGTAACCATTGTTCTCTAGCTACTAGAGCCCTCATAGGTAACCATGGTCCTGTAGCTACTGGAGAGCTCTCATAGGTAACCATGGTCCTGTAGCTACTGGAGAGCTCTCATAGGTAACCATGGTCCTGTTGTTACTAGAGCCCTCATAGGTAACCATGGTACTGTAGCTACTGGAGAGCTCGCATAGGTAACCATGGTACTGTAGCTACTGGAGAGCTCTCATAGGTAACCATGGTACTGTAGCTACTAGAGCTCTCATAGGTAACCATGGTCCTGTAGTTACTAGAGCTCTCATAGGTAACCATGGTATGGTGCGTGTTACTAGAGCTTTATATGGTCATTGGTCCTGAGTTACTAGAGACTCGTAGGTACCCTGGTCTGTAGTTACTAGAGCTTTCATAGGTAACCATGGTACGTAGTTACTAGAGCTCTCAGGTACCATGGTCTGTAGTTACTAGAGCTCTATGGTAACCATGTTGCTGAGTTACTGGCTTCATAGGTACCCATGGTACTGTAGTTACTAAGAGCTTCATGTTAACATGGTCCTGTAGTTTATAGAGCTTCTAGGTAACCATGGTCTGTAGCTACTGAGAGCTTCATAGGTAACCATGGTCTGTAGTTTACTAGAGTTTCTCATAGTAACATGGTGGTAGTTACTAGAGTTCATTTAACATGCTGTATACTAGAGTTCATATGGTTACAAGGTAGAGTTACTAGAGCTTTCAAGGTACCATGGTTGTAGTTATAGAGCTTTCATAGGTAACCATGGTCTGTAGTTACTAGAGCTTTCATATGTACCATGGTCTGTAGTTACTAGAGCTCATAGTAACCATGGTCTGTAGTTACTAGAAGCTTCATATGTAATCACGCTGGTCTGTAGTTACTAGAGCTCTTCATTGGTACCATGGTAGCTGTAGTTACAGAAGCTTTTATAGGTAACCATGGATGGGTAGTTCTAAGCTTTTATGTAAATGTCTGGTATAAGCTCTTATAGGTACCATGGTTGTACTACTGGAGGCTCATACGTACCATGGTCTGTGTTACTAAGCTCTATAGTAACATGGTGCTGTAATTACTAAGAATTTCATATGTAACCATGGTGCTGTAATTCTAGAGCTTCATATTAACCATGGTATGTGTAGTTATAGAGCTTCATGGGTACATGGTTACTGTAGTTACTTAGAGCTTTTCATTAGGTGAAATAGGGTCTCCGATGATAGATGTATCTACGTTGGCAGGAGAGGACTGACTATGGGTTCGTATAGTAGTCTGCTTACCTAGTGGAGACTAGGTGGCATATGTGTTATTAGATTCCGTTGTCAGTTAGCAAGACGTCTTTCATTTATGGAGTTAGATCCATTACAGTTGAGTTAATCAGTGCACAGGGTGTAATTTAGATAGTAGCTCATATTGTAAAGGCGCTTTTGGCTATCACCCTGCTAAGGGAGGGGATATGCCGATGTTGAAGGAACTCATTAGGTGTCAGGAACTACGAGCATCTATACTCGTGGCAGTTCTCAAAAGTTCTTTTGTACGGAGCTCCTTTCATAGTGAGGCTCATTCGGAACTGGAGATATTTCGCAGCTGACAGTGTTTTACTCAGACGTCTTAAAGTAGCGTACCCGAAAGAGCCACAGCTAGTCCTGTTTACTTGAGGTACACGTTTCCAATTATAGCTATTATGCGTACGATGAAGGCGTTGCTTACAAGGCACAGGTCCATTCATCTAAGTCTCTTAAGCTAGCTTTACTTGAGCTCTCAGACTGTAGGCCTCCATGGGTACAGTACTTATGGGTCGATGTTTGACAGAGGACTCTCTTCGTGTTCTGGGCATTGAGGTGACAATCTCAGCTTACAATATTACGAACTGGTGCGATACGTTGGTTCATTCGGCATTTTCGCACTCTAACAGTTTATAGTTCATTAGGATGCTAGCCATCGGAGGATCAGGGCTAGATATAGTTCTTACCAGATTCTCATAACTCGATCACAATGGTGTACCTCTTTGTAGGTATACGCGAGAAGATTCTCATTATAATAGACGTCCTCTTGTGTATTGACTTCCCAGGGGCTCTAGGGCGTTAGTCGAATTGGCTTCACGTCGTTCTCTTCCTTTCAAGATAACAGTAATGTGAGCATTGGCTCTCTATAATTCGCATAGAAGTGAGCACCCAGGACAAGATTTAGATTAGAAGAGCGCTGCAGTATAACACATTAAACCTTTACTGTATTAGCGAATGAGCCTTTCATTAGTCACAGCTAACATGCACTGATGATAGCGTGTATAGACTTTGTAATAGCGGTAAATACCGTCGTATAGAGTTTCATTACCTGTCTTAATTCTGAGACCCGAAGGGCCTCTGCTATTTCTCCAGAACCATGGTACGTCATCTCATTTTGTGACCGAGTGTTATGTCTACATGAAGCGTCATGATACAGGCAATACAACTTGAATGTGTGACAGACTGTTTCAAATTATGATTCAATCAGAGTGCCATTGTTCCGCTTAACTGAATTGTTTCTCTCTAAGTATTGTACAAGAGTGCACTACAATGTCTGTTATTTACTTAAGGGAGTTCTGCGGATTTAGGTAGTACGTGATAGCGGTGTGACCGGAGTGTCTATAGGAGTTGTACAGTAGAATATGGAGTCTTTCATTTTACATGGTGCTGGTAATTATAAGCTTCATATAACTATTTTCCCAAAGCAACAACACGAGGATACAGAAGAAGGATAAAATGATTTTTTACACTATTATACGTTTAGAGACTAACTGCAACATGTAATTGGATGGCATTAGATTCTACGTTGGAAGCGTCTAGTCCATGGGATTTACTAATGAAGCTCTAGTTAACCTAACATGTAACCCTATGAACGCGCTGAAATAACGACAAATGTTATATGAAAGCTCTAGTAACGTACGGTACCCATGTTTATTACCCATGAAAACTATAAGTAACACATACAAGTATCTATGCGTTACATAAAAGCACTCTAGGGA
>NW_019945344.1:33329-47420 GCF_002910315.2 Salvelinus sp. IW2-2015
GTTTTTACTTGAGAAGCATTTCACATATGACGTAACGCATGGTCCTGTAGTTACTATAGAGCCTCATAGGTAAAGCCAATGGGTCCTGTAAGTCTTACTAGAGCTCTCTAGGTCCATGGTCTTTGTAGTTCCTCAGCAGCTCGTCATTAGCGATAACCATCCGGTACCTTCGTTAGTTAAACTTAAGAGCTTCATATTAACATCGGTCCTGTACGTTACTGGAGAGCGTTCGCTATAGCTAACCATGGTCCTCTAGCTACTGGATAGCTCTATAGGTAACCATGGTATCGTAGCTACTTGAGAGCTCTCTGGTAACGCATGGTCCTGTAGTTACTAGAGCTTTCATAGTACACATGGTCGTAGTTACTAGAGTTTCATTACATGGTGCTGTATTAATAGAGCTTTCAATGTAACCAAAGGTCAGTACGTTATAGAGCTTTCAATGGTAACCATGGTCCTATGTAGTTTATAAGCAGCTGCTCATAGGTAACCATGGTCTGTAGTTATAGAGCTTTTCATATGTAATCCATGGTCTGTAGTTACTAGAGCCTTCATAGGTAACCATGGTGTGTAGTTTACTCAGAGCTTGTCATACAAGGTCTATACAGGTCAAACATGGGGCCTCCTGTAGTTTACTTTGGGGTACTGGATAACATACATAGGCCGGTGTTGGACAAAGGCATGTCCTGTAGTTTACTAGAGTTTGTCGATTGGTGGAAGCATGGGTCCTGGTACTGGTGGACTACGTGCTATTCCTATTAGGCTAGAACCCGGGGTGCGTAGTACTAGAGCGTCTCATAGGTAACCATGGTCCTGTGCACGGGTTCAGTACCCTAGGGCTTGTGGTGAGAACGAGAATGGGAAACACCTAAGCGATCCGCTTCAGATATCGTTGTAATGTAGCTACGATTTGTCCATAAGGGGATCTATGGACCCTCGTAGTTCTAGAGCTTCTCATCATCGTGCTATGCTACTCCACTTGTTTAGTCCTATGTATGTGTACTGATGTAGACCTCAATGGCTACACTGCATTCCAAGCTGATAATGCTATTACTAGCATGCTCTTGAGGTAAGCGCATCGGATCACTGTAGTTTAGGCTAGTTGTAGAGCGTTCAGATGTAACCATGGTGCATGTATCTTGCTAAGAACAGCTTCATGAGTAAGACATAACTAACAATGGGGATGGAGGTGAGGTGGGGCTCAGAGCTGTGCTCGCGATGAGTGGGGCAAAGGAAACAATCGTGTACATGATTAATACTACATCATAACGTTGTTTTTGAATCTAACAGATAGAAGGGAGTGTGTAACGGTGATCGAAGAGTAGTAAGCGAAAGCAGGTTTTGTGCTATTCTAGTTACGACCGCAGTGCAGATAAAAATCTAACAAGTAATTAACCTAACAATTCCACAACTTACCCTTGAATACACACAAGTGTAAAGGATTGAAATAAGCAATATGCTACAATACAAATATATGGATGAGCGTTGGCCGAATGGCAAAGGCAAGATGCAGTAGATTGGTATAGAGTACAGTATATAATATGAGATGAGTAATGTAGGTTATGTAAACTTATATTAAGTGGCATTGTTTAAATTGGCTAGTGATACATTTATTACATCCATTTTTCATTTAAAGTGGCTAGAGATTTGAGTCAGTGTGTTGGCAGCAGCCACTCAATGTTAGTGATGGCTGTTAAAGCAGTCTGATGGCCTTGGCTGGAAGCTGTTTTTCAGTCTCTCGGTCCCAGCTTTGATTCACCTGTATGACCCGCCTTCTGGATGATAGCGGGGTGAAACAGCAGTGGCTCAGGTGGTTGTTGTAGCCATAATGACCGTTGTTTTTTGGAGAAAAAGGGGAGGCTTGCAGACCATGAAGCACGGAGGTGCAGCATCATGTTGTGGGGGTGCTTTGCTGCAGGAGGGACTGTGCACTTTCACAAATAGATGGCATCATGAGGGAGGAAAATTCTGTGCATATATTGAGCAACATCTCAAGACATCAGTCAGGAAGTTAAAGCTTTGTCGCAATTGGGTCTTCCAAATGGACAATGACCCCAAGCATACTTCCAAAGTTGTGGCAAAATGGCTTAAGGACAACAAGTAAATGTATTGGAGTGCCATCACAAAGCCCTGATCAACTATAGAAATTTGTGGGAAGAACCGAAAAAGTGTGTGCGAGCAAGGAGGCTACAAACTGACTCAGTTACCCCAGCCTCCAGCTCTGTCAGGAGGAATGGGCCAAAATTCACCCAAATTATTGTGGGAAGCAGGTCGAAGGCTACCCGAAAAGTTTGACCCAAATTAAACATTTTAAAGGCAATGCTACCAAATACTAATTGAGTGTATGTAGACTTCTGACCCACTGGGAATGTGATGAAAGAAATAAAAGCTGAAATAAATCATTCTCTCTACTATTATTCTGACATTTCACATTCTGAAAATAAAGTGTTGATCCTAACTGACCGAAGACAGGGAATTTTAACTGGGATTAAATGTCAGGAATTGTGAAAAACTGAGTTTAAATGTACTTGGCTAAGGTGTATGTAAACTTCCGACTTCAACTGTAGATAGGCTCTGCAAGGTTTTGTATAGCTTGCCTATCATATCAACATCCTTTTGTGACTCCAATACAGATCGTTCTGATGTCCAAAAGGTTTCAAATCAAAATGTCTTGATATCAAACTTTTAAGTAGCATGTATTTAAAAAAATATCCAAAATGGCTTTTTTAATTCAGTCATGGAAATACATGTATTTCCTGTTACCAAGTCATTTACGGTTTCTATGCCTTTAGTTTTCCATGTGGACCAATTTATCAGTGAATTCTGAAAACCTATCCAAGAACTGTTCCGTAAGGTTGTGTTTTTAGAGAGGGATAATGGTTCTTGTAGAATATGTTTAATTTTCTTCCATAGTAAGGTTAAAACTACCCTCTGACGGTAAAACGTTCCTTTTTATTCTGAGTTTTATTTGCCCAAATACTTTTTTAGAATGTCTTCGGTGGGGTAATTGGTATTACCGAGAATAAATATGACAATTTTGGAAGCCATGCCATTCTGAAGAGGTTTATTCTACCTGTTAGATGTATGGGAAGATTGTTCTATTGTATTTGATCTGCTTTCATATTGTTGAGTAATGGGATAAATGTATCTTTATATATTTTGTTGTTTGTCACTTATTAAGTATGCTAAGTATTTTATATTTGTTGTGGTCTGCTTCATTCTAGAGCTAGAGGACTCCTGATCGCTCCAGGAGTGATAAGCATAATTATTTTGTACGGTCTTTTTGCTAGCTAGGGCCATCTACTTTAACTGCTGCCTGTCTTCCCAGTGGTTTACATGGTGTGTGAACTGCTGAGTGTACATATACAGGGCATTCGGAAAGTATTCAGACCCCTTGACTTTTTCAACATTTTGTTATGATACAGCCTTATTCTAAAATGTATTAATAAAAGGTCCAATATAGGCTGCATCTCAATCAATAAAAAATACATTTAATGTGGTACTCGTAACTTTTTTGAAGATGGGAGCACCAGTGATATCGTTATTTTGGTTCCATCTGACGCTGAAATGTACTGGGGAAATTATACAATTCAAAAAGCATGCGATTGATTTCAAACAAACCAGAAAGGGTGTAAAATGCACCTGTGATTGGTGATGGTATGTTAACTCTGTCTTTGTCTGCAGACTCTGGTGAGGAGGAGGAAGGGTCAGAGTTCAGAGTGACTCCTGACTGTGGGGTCCTGAAGCCGTTGGAGTATCCTGTCTCCTCTTGCACACAGCCCCTACAGATCAGTTTCACTGCTAGGTAACTACCCCTAACTAACACACAGCCCCTACAGACCAGCTAAACAGCCAGGTAACTACCCCTAACTAACACACAGCCCCTACAGACCAGCTCAACAGCCAGGTAACTACCCCTAACTAACACACAGCCCCTACAGATCAGCTCAACGGCCAGGTAACACCGAAATAACCACATCTACTACTGTATTACTGTTTATTACATACCAGAGACATATTTCTCTATATGGTTTGGTTACATATTTCTGACAATATAACTCTATCATTACTGGTTCTCTACCAAGTCTAATTTGTCTCCTGTAGCAACGAGAGGGAGTTCCAAGCCACAGCCGTAGTGGAGGGGGTCCTGGGGGAGCCCCCCTTATCTCTACACGTCCAGGGACGCGGCTCCTTCCACGAGAGATTTGTGTCTCTACTAGCCGACATTTAGCAGGAGTCTCAGAGGACAGGACTTTAACCTGAGAACACTGTCAACAGTTTTGTGCACTCTTTGCATGTATTTATCACGTGTTGTACTTTGTGAATAGCACAGGAGGTTGGTGGCACCTTAATTAGGGAGAATGGGCTCGTGGTAATGACTGGAGCAAAATGGGTGGAATGGCATTAAATACATCAAACACATGGTATTGATGCCATTCCGTTTGCTCTGTTCCAGCCATTACTTGGAGCTGTCCTCCCCTCAGATGTTACTGTGTACGTTGTTGGTTTATGGAAATGAACAATTCAACTATTCACAAGTGTTTCTGTGTTTTTATTGAGCATTACGCTGACCTAGAGCTTTCAATGGACTGTTAGAACACAACTCACTATCAACTGGTCTGTCCAGCATGTTCTGTCCAGAGGTCCAAGGTCAAAGATGATTTATAATACTGGTATTCTGAACAGAAAGACCTGCATCTGATACCACATTTATCAAAGAATGTAAATACACTTTGGAAAAAGGAAGAAAACGTTGGAAGTCAGGCAAAAAGGACATTGTCGAAGGAAAGGCGGCCAATCAGGTGCTGGCTTTGGGGATGACCAGTGAGAAATACCTGCTGGAGCGCGTGCTGCTATGGTGACCAGTGAGCTGAGATAAGGCGGGGCTTTACCTAGCAGAGACTTGTAGATGACCTGTAGCCAGTGGGTTTGGCGACGAGTATGAAGCGAGGACCAGCCAACGAGAGTGTACAGGTCGCAGTGGTGGGTAGTATATGGGGCTTTGGTGACAAAACGGATGGCACTGTGATAGACTGCATCCAATTTGCTGAGTAGAGTGTTGGAGGCTATTTTATAAAAGACATCGCCGAAGTCGAGGATCGGTAGGATGGTCAGTTTTACGAGGGTATGTTTGGCATACATTTTGTGTGAATGAATTGAGCATCGTCAAACGCATCACAAAAAAATATTGTGCCTATTTAATGCAACTCTGTTAATAGAAGGGAAAGCATCATACAACTGACCTAACCGTTTGGAACAAGTTCCCTTTCTCATCCAGAGCATAAAAACACAGATCAAGTACTGTTTACTCCCATCTGAAGGCTGGGGGGCATTTAGGATGTACTGTTTACTCCCATCTGAAGGCTGGGGGCATTTAGGATGTACTGTTAACTCCATCTGAAGGCTGGGGAGTAAGGATGTACGTGTTTACTCCATTCTGAAGGCTGGGGGCATTTAGGATGTTCTGTTTACTCCCATCTGAAGGCTGGGGGCATTAGGATGTACTGTTTACTCCCATCTGAAGGCTGGGGGCATTTAGGATGTTCTGTTTACTCCCATCTGAAGGCTGGGCATTTAGGATGTACGTGTTTACTCCCATCTGAAGGCTGGGGGCATTTTAGGATGTACTGTTTACTCCCATCTGAAGGCTGGGGGCATTTAGGATGTACGTTTACTCCATCTGAAGGCTGGGGGATTTAGGATGTACTGTTTACTCATCTGAAGGCTGGGGGCATTTAGGATGTGTTTTACTCCCATCTGAAGGCTGGGGCATTTAGGATGTACTGTTTACTCCCATCTGAAGGCTGGGGCATTTAGGATGTACTGTTCTCCCATCTGAAGGCTGGGGGCATTTTAGATGTCTGTTTACTCCCATCTGAAGGCTGGGGCATTTAGGATGTACTGTTTACTCCCATCTGAAGGCTGGGGCATTTAGGATGTACTGTTTACTCCCATCTGAAGGCTGGGGGCATTTAGGATTACTGTTACTCCCATCTGAAGGCTGGGGTATTTAGGATGTACTGTTATCTCCATCTGAAGGCTGGGGCATTTAGGATGTCTCTTACTCCCATCTGAAGGCTGGGGGCATTTAGGATGTACTGGTTTACTCCCATCTGAAGGCTGGAGGCATTTGGATGTACTATTTACTCCCATCTGAAGGCTGGGGGCATTTAGGATGTTACCTGTTTACTCCCATCTGAGGCTGGGGGCCATTTAGGATGACTGTTTACTCCCATATGAGGCCGGGGACATTTAGGATGTACCGTTTACTCCCATCTGAAGGCTGGGGGCATTTAGGATGTATTTTACGGCGGACCGCTAAAATTCCTAATGATATGATCACACTTCTCAATTCATATTATGCGCGACATTAACCAAGATGGTTTTGAAACTTGGGAACGAAGCTCAAGTTATCAGTGTAGCCTGTTTACTGCTGGACATGTTGAAATATCTTCAAGCCTAGAAAAACAACTCCAGCTTCTGTCATCTGTTGAATTTATTGGAAAAAAGTAAGAATTACAGGGGTCAGTTTGGAAAAACTAATCCCATCCCAGTCATCCTCTGGGATAGAAACTTCTAGAGTAATAATTACATAACCAACGTTCTCTAGTAATACTAGTCCCGTGCAAATAGTGCTTAACTATTCTACCTCATGTTATTCATATCACCTTCTAACTATCTACCCCATGTTTCATATACCATACTCCCTAACTTCTACCTCATGTATTCCATATTACCTTCTAACTAATCTACCCCAGGTTATTCCATATTACATCTCCTAACATTCTAATCCTCATGTTATTCCATATCACCTTTAACTATATTCTACCCCATGTTATTCCATATTACCATCTCCTAACTATTCTACCCCATGTTATTCCATATCTCCTAACTATTCTACCTCATGTTATTCCATATCACCATATCCTAACTATTCTACCCCATGTTATTCCATATCACCATCTCCTAACTATTCTACCCCATGTTATTCCATATCACCTAACTATTCTACCCCATGTTATTCCATATCACCATCTAACTAATCTACCCCATGTTATTCCATATTACCATCACCTAACTATTCTACCCCATGTTATTCCATATCACCATCTCCTAACTATTCTACCCCATGTTATTCCATATCAACTAACTATTCTACCCCATGTTATTCTATATCACCTAACTATTCTACCTCATGTTATTCCATATCTCCTAACTATTCTACCCCATGTTATTCTATATCACCCTTTCAGCCCCTAACATTGAAAATGTCAAACTAAATCACATATTTACAGATTGATTTGTACAGCGGTGTATCAAAGCACAATGATGCATTGCTTTCCTGAAATGCAAGGCACTTAAAATATTTATCAGACTTTGGCAAGGAATTAACATACAGTAATCTACGGAATGATGAACCAGTCAGTTCTCGTGCCGTCATTTATATGGAATGTAAATACATGCACTCTGTGATGAATCACACAGCTGACAAACTGTCAGTACTCAATAGTCAGGGCAGGAACACCTCAACAGTTAATCAACGGCGGATTCTGTCAAAGGTGTAAGAAGCATCACAGTGTAAGCCCTTCATCAATATTATTATTGATCAGCTCCTTCTAAGGTCCAGGGTACTCAAACACTGCTGCAGCTCCCATCCCTGTTCCGATACACATGGACACCACGCCATAGGCCCTGGGGAACACAACATGGGTTATGGTAAGCAAGGCTAGGGGTGGGGATGAGACTACTTTCTAGACTATATAGTAGATCTAGGACAAGAGGAAATACGATTGAGGATTCGATGAGACTAGACATATCCTTACCTCCTGCCCCTGCGTTTGAGTTCGTTGAGCAGGGTGACAACCTGGCGGGCCCCGGTGCAGCCCAGAGGGTGACCCAGGGCGATGGCTCCTCCGTTAGGGTTCACCTTCTCCAGGGGGATCCCCAGCTTCTCTACGCAATACACAGCCTGGGACACACATAGTCAAAACAGTCAAACGTTTGGACAGACCTACTCATTCAAGGGTTTATCTTTACCTCCTCTCTAAGTTTATTTTACTCACTGCTTTAGCACACTCCGCCAACCCTGATGTCCTAGCCGTGTCTGAATCCTGGCTTAGAAAGGCCACCAAAAATTCAGAGGTTTCCAACTACAGCATTTTCCGTCAAGATAGAACTGCCAAAGGGGGAGGAGTTGCAATCTACTGCAGAGATAGCCTGCAGAGTTTTATCATACTATCCAGGTCTGTGCCCAAACAGTTCGAGCTTCTAATAAAAAAAATGTATCTCTCCAGAAATAAGTCTCTCACTGTTGCCGCCTGTTATAGACCCCCCTCAGCTCCCAGCTGTGCCCTGGACACCATATGTGAATTGATTTCCCCCTATCTTCAGAGTTCATTCTGTTAGGTGACCTAAATTGGGACATGCTTAACACCCCGGTCGTCCTACAATCTAAGCTAGATGCCCTCAATCTCACATAAATTATCAAGGAACCCACCAGGTACAACTCTAAATCCGTAAACATTGGCACCCTCATAGACATTATCCTGAACAATTTGCCCTCCAAATACACCTCTGCTGTTTTCAACCAGGATCTCAGCGATCACTGCCTCATTGCCTGCATCCATCCGCAGTCAAACGACCACCCCTGATCACTATGCCGCTTTCCATGTCTGTTGTCTGTAAGGTGTGGAAACACTTTGTTGCTTTTATGAATTTTGTCTTGCTGCTTTTTGTTCTATGTTGCTCTGTCTGTATGCTACGTCTTGCTTGTCCTATGTTGCTCTGTCTGTATGCTACGTCTTGCTTGTCCTATGTTGCTCTGTCTGTATGCTATGTCTTGCTTGTCCTATGATGCTATGTCTTGCTTGTTCTATGTTGCTATTGTCTATATTGTAATTGTTTTTAATAACCTGCCCAGGGACTGCGGTTGAAAATTAGCCGGCTGGCTAAAACCGGCACTTTTACTGAAACGTTGATTAATGTGCACTGTCCCTGTAAAAATAAAAATAAACTCAAACTCAAACTGTCAAACGCTCCCTAAAACACTTCTGCGAGCAGGCCTTTCTAATCGACCTGGCCAGGATATCCTTTAAGGATATTCACCTCATCCTGTTAGTAGATGATGCCTGGTTGTTCTTTAAAAGTAATTTCCTCACCATCTTAAATAAGCATGCCGCTTTCAAAAAATGGAGAACTAAGAACAGATATAGCCCTTGGTCCACTCCAGACCTGACTGCCCTCGACCAGCACAAACACATCCTGTGGCATACTGCACTAGCATCGAATAGTCCCCGCGATATGCAACTTTTCAGGGAAGTCAGGAACCAATACACACAGTCAGTTAGGAAAGCAAAGGCTAGCTTTTTCAAACAGAAATTTGCATCCTGTAGCTCTAACTCCAAAARGTTCTGGGACACTGTAAAGTCCATGGAGAATAAGAGCACCTCCTCCCAGCTGCCCACTGCACTGAGGCTAGGAAACACTGTCACCACTGATAAGTCCACGATAATCGAGAATTTCAATAAGCATTTCTCTACAGCTGGCCATGCTTTCCTCCTGGCTACCCCAACCCCAGCCAACAGCTCCGCACCCCCCCGAGCAGCTTACTGATCGCTGCAACTGTACACAGCCCATCTGTAAATATCCCATCCAACTACCTCTTCCCCATATTGTTTTTATTTACTTGTTTTGCTCTTTTGCACCCCAGTATTTCTACTTGCACATCATCATCTGTACATCTATCACTCCAGTGTTAATTTGCTAAATTGTAATTACTTCGTTACTATTGGCCTATTTATTGCCTTTCCTCCTTACTTCATTTGAACACACTGTGTATAGATTTTTCTATTATGTTAACGACTGTACGTTTGTTCATGTGTAACTCTGTGTTGTTGTTTTTTGTTGCACTGCTTTGCTTTATATTGGCCAGGTCGCAGTTGTAAATGAGAACTTGTTCTCAACTGGCTGGTTAAATAAAGGTTATTTTTTTATTTTTTTTATTTTTAAATAAACCTTTGTTGGCATAATTGATCTCTTTCAGGCAGAGAGTACACCTGGCATATCCCTTTTAGCCACTGTATCGAAGAAGTGAGAAAGAAGGAAAGTGTGTGTTTGTTCCTTTCACCTCTATAGAGGCATCCATCTTAAACCAGGCCCAGCTCCAGATACACTTGTTTGTTCCTGTCACCTCTATAGAGGCATCCAGCTTAAGACAGGCCCAGCTCCAGCTACAATGCCTCATTTTCACCTAATTCTCTCATTCTGAAAATTAACCACATACTGTGGGAAAACATCAGTTCACAGATAGTGGTTAGTTCTTTAGCTAGCTAACATTTCACACAGATTGCCACGGTCCAGTAAGCAATTAATGCATTATAACTTGATAAGATCTACACAAATCACGTAGGTCATCTATTTTGGATTAAAAACGCTGAATTTCGCCTAAAGGTTACTAGTTTGCATCCCTGCCAAAGAAATGGCAATAGAAACAAAGGTAAAACAAAGTAGTCTGCAGTTATTTCAGCTGCTGGATGTGATATTGTGTTAGTTTTAGTTGGCTAGCAAGCTAGCTAGCAAAGGATAAGTAACGTTAGTCTTAACCTAGCTATCCTCCATAATTATCTTATTGACTTGACAATCAGCTAGCTGGCTTTTGCCTATTTATAAATTCTTTATTTAATCATTATTTGCTGAAGTTTGTTGCCCATTTAGAAATGATTTAATAAATCATTATTTATTGAAGTTCTTGTCTCTCGGGGAGGCAGGTAGCCTGGTGGGTAGGAGCGTTGGGCCAGTAACCGAAAGGTTGCTGGATCAAATCCCCGAGCTGACGAGGTAAACATCTGTCATTCTGCACCTGAGCAAGGCAGTAAACCCACTGTTCCCCGGGCGCCGACGACGTGGATGTCGATTAAGGCAGCCCCCCCTCACTTCTCTGATTCAGAGGTTGGGTTAAATGCGGAAGACACATTTCAGTTGAATGAATTCAGTTGTACAACTGACTAGGTATCGATTGATTGAACTGCATTGATTGATTCAAATGCAAAGAAAACACATTTTAGGATTGTTAATAGGTCCAAAAAGTTGGCTGAAAATACACTTGCACTTACGAGCTTAGATGGCTCTCGAATTAATCAGGTCTCTGCGTATAAATACTTAGGGATATGGCTGGGTGATAAACTGTCTTTTAAAATGCATGTTGACAAACTTTGTAACCGGTAAAAATCAAGCTAGGCTTTCTCTATAGAAACAGGACATGTTTGTCCTCTACAAATAGAAGACAAATTGTGCAAGCAACTTTTATGTCTGTTATAGATTATGGGGATATTATTTACATGCATGCTATAGATGGAGATATTATAGATGGGGATATTATAGATGGGGATATTATAGATGGAGATATTATAGATGGGGATATTATAGATGGGGATATTATAGATGGGGATATTAATGATGGAGATATTATTTACATGCTGCTATAGATGGGGATATTATAGATGGGGATAATTATAGATGGGGATATTATAGATGGAGATATTATTTACATGCATGCTATAGATGGGGATATTATAGATGGGGATATTATAGATGGGGATATTATCTACATGCTACGGCATCAACACTTAAATCGCTGGATGCTACTTATCATTGTGCACTTACGTTTATTACGGATGCTAGCTACAGAAGTCGTTCCTGACCTGTTTTCTTTGTTTTTTTATGTGTTTAGTTGGTCAGGGTGTGAGTTGGGGTGGGCATTCTATGTTATGTGTTTCTATGTTGGTTAATGGGTTACCTGATATGGTTCTCAATTAGAGGCAGGTGTTTTACGTTTCCTCTGATTGAGAACCATATTAAGGTAGGTTGTTTCACATTGTTTGTTGTGGGTGGTTGTCTCCTGTGTCTGTGTTTGTAGCGCCACACGGGACTGTTTCGGTTTGTTTGTAGTCTGTACCTGTTCGTGCGTTCTTCGTGTATATGTAAGTTCTTATGTTCAGGTCGGTCTGCGTCGTTTGTTGTTTTGTAGTTTGTTAAAGTGTTTTCGTGTGTTTTCGTCTTTACTTTAATAAATTCATTATGTCATATAACAACGCTGCTCTTTGGTCCAATCCCTACTCCTCCTCTTCAAGCGAAGAGGAGGAGAACACCCGTTACAACTGTGTTTTATATCATAATGTGGGTTGGACTTCGTTGTCCGTGAGACGAGAACAACATGCTCTCGTGTTTGTCTATAAAGCACTTCTGAATAAACTACCTTCTTATTTACCAGGTCACAACATGGATTACACTTGAGGTCCCTGCGATCTCCACAGAGTTGGGTATGGCTGCCTTTTCCTGTTCCTGTTTTCCTCAACATGCATCTTGCTTATGGAATAGCCTGTTGACCAAACTTAAACTTGAGACTCTTGTCCCCCTGTCGCCCATTTGAAACATTTATTGGAGGATTTCTACTTTTGCATTGCTTGTAACTGCTTTGGGTAATGCAAGTTCTTGTGCTATTAGGGGAATAACCTACAGTTGAAGTTGGAAGTTTACATACACCTTAGCCAAATACATTTAAACTCAGTTTTTCACAATTCCTGACATTTAATCCCAGTTAAAATTCCCTGTCTTAGGTCAGTTAGGATCACCACTTTATTTTAAGAATGTGAAATGTCAGACTAATAGTAGAGTGAATGATTTATTTCAGCTTTATTTCTTTCATCACATTCCCAGTGGGTCAGAAGTTTACATACACTCAATTATAATTTGGTAGCATTGCCTTTAAATTGTTTAACTTGGGTCAAACGTTGCTAATAGCCTTCCACAAGCTTCCCACAATAAGTTGGGTGAATTTTGGCCCATTCCTCCTGACAGAGTTGGTGTAACTGAGTCAGGTTGGTAGGCCTCCTTGCGCACACACGCTTTTTAAGTTCTGCCCACAAAGTTTCTATAGGATTGAGGTCAGGGCTTTGTGATGGCCTCTCCAATACCTTGACTTTGTTGTCCTTTAGCCATTTTGCCACAACTTTGGAAGTATGCTTGGGGTCATTGTCCATTTGGAAGACCCATTTGCAACCAAGCTTTAACTTCCTGACTGATGTCTTGAGATGTTGCTTCAATATATCCACCCAATTTTCCACCCTCATGATGCCATCTATTTTGTGAAGTGCACCAGTCCCTCCTGCAGCAAAGCACCCCCACAACATGATGCTGCCACCCCTGTGCTTCACGGTTGGGATGATTTTTTGTGTTATCTGTGATCGTTTTGTTTCATCTTGTGTAATTTCTTATCATTGTACCTAAACTGTATGTGTAAACATGTATACGCAGGGCCCAGCTGTAAAAGAGACCTTGGTCTCAGTCTGTGTTCCTTGTTGAAATCAAGGTATAGTCATTTAACTCGGCAAGTCAGTTAAGAACAAATCCTTATTTACAATGACGGACTACATGGGAACAGTGGATTAACTGCCTTGTTCAGGGGTAGAACGACAGAATGATAATTATAACAGGTATACCCCTTTCCTTTCATCATCATTGAACCTCTGCTAGGTAGCTAAATGCCAATGATGTGTTTAGCATAGCAACGTGGAATGAATAGAATGAGCGACTGGATCAAAACATGAGAATAGAATTAGAGACCAGTCTGTTGGTTAGCAACTTCAGAACCAACAACTGGCTTTTGCCCGAGACTATAAATTAAAATGACATTTTATTAAAAAATGTAGTTCGTCTTCCTTTCAATAGGTTGAAAACCGTTATTATAAAAGCAATAAGGCCCTTGAAACTTAGAGAGGAACAAGGCTGTCAGTCTGTGTCTGTCAGTCTGTGTCCAAAGTACTACTACTCTATACAGAGACTCACCTGGCTGGCGAACGCCTCGTTGATTTCAAACACATCAATATCAGCTACAGTCAGACCTGAGGAGATGACGGAGTTCGTTAAAAAACGTTTTAGCAGAACAGATAAATCAAAAGGTGTCCGGAATGCCAGAACCGCTACCACCCAGAACCACTACCACCCAGAACCACCCAGAACCGCTATGACCCAGAACCGCTACCACCCAGAACCACTACCACCCAGAACCACCCAGAACCTCTACCACCCAGAACC
>NW_019945345.1:0-5560 GCF_002910315.2 Salvelinus sp. IW2-2015
ATGGAACAGAAAGAGAAAATGTAAAGTCAACGAAGACATACCAGAGAGAGGGAGGATGCAGAAGAGAGATATTGTGTTGGTTAGATTAGCTCTGTTGGTGAGCAGGGAGTAGATGTAACAGTGCAGCCAGTTTTGACAGAGATACCCAGTTGGACGTGTAATACTCTACATGCATCTCCATACCACCGACTCCATGAACGTCCAAGATACCACTGAGCAGTCGCATCTGATCAAGGAAGTGATGCACCTACACCCTGTAGCACTCGCATCTGTAGATCACGGAGAGTGATGACTACCACCTTAGCACTACCATCATTGTAATCAGGAAGTGATGTACTCCCACTGTAGCTCAACCGACAGGGTGACTTACCGCTGTGGCACACATCGTGTAAATCAGAAAGTGATGACTACCACCCCTGTAGTACTCACATCTGTAATCAGAAAGTGATACTACCACCTGTTAGCACTCACATCTGTAATCAGGAATGTGATGGATTACAGCCCTGTAGCAACTCACATCTTAATCAGAAAGTGATGACATACACCCTGTAGCACTCACATCTTAATCAGGAAGTGATGACTACCACCTGACGCACTCAACAAATCGGGTAGTACCTTAACTCATTGAATCGAGGGGATGACTACACCTGTAGCACTCACATCTTAAATCAGTGGAAGTGAGACTACCACCCTGTACACTCACATCTGTAATCAGGGAAGGTGATGACTAGCCACTCCTGTGCACTCGATCTGTAATCAGGAAGTGATGACTACACCCTGTAGCCTCGCATCTGTAATGCAGGAAGTGATGACTACTCACCCTGTAGCACTCGCATCTGTAATCAGGAGTGATGACTCCCCTGTAGCACTCACATCTGTAATAGGGAAGTGACTACTAACCTGTAGCACTCCATCTTATTCAGAAGTGATGAACACCACTGTAGCATCCGACATCTGTAATCGAGCGCATGTGACACTACCCACCTGTAGCACTCAATCTGTTATCAGGAAAGTGATGACTGACCACCCTGTTAGCACTCTACCTGTCATTGGCAATGTGATGACTACCAACCCTGCAAGCACCACACCGTGTAATCATGGGGAAGTTGATGATCACCACCCTCAGTACGCACTACATCTGTATAGGAAAGTGATGGACTACCATCCTGTACCACTCTGAAGGAATGTATATACGACTGTAGATCAATATGTACGGAATGACTGACTACACCCTGGTAGCACTCAGCATCTGTATCAAGAAGTGATGACTACCACCTGGGACATCCACATCGCTCTGTAACAGGGAATCGTGTGACTGCCCATCCTGTAGCAACTCCCACGTACCCCCCCCCCCCCGAAGATGACTCCCCCTACATCGCATCTGTAATCCAGGAAGTAGACTACACTGTATCACTCACGTATAGGAGTGTAGACTTAGCATCACATCTGTAATCAGGGGAGTGATGACTACCACCCTGTAGCGACTACACTCGTAATCAGGCAGTGAGTGACTACCCCTGTGCACTCACTTGTAATCAGGAGTGATGACTACCACTGGTAGACACTCAATCTGTATCAGGAGTGACTGTACCACCTTTAGCACTCACCATCTTAATCAGGGCAAGTGATGACTACCCACCTCGTACACGACATCTGTCATCAGAGATGATAATTGTTAGCAACTGACACGAAGTGGGACACACCTGTAGCACTCCATTGTAATCAGGGAAGTGATGACTACCACCTCTTAACTCCACAGTCTGTAATTCAGGAAGTGATGATCACCTTCTGAGACTCACATCTTACAGGAGTGATTCACTGAGGAAGTGATGACTTACCACCGCTGTAGCACTCACTCTGTAATCAGTGGAAAGTTGATGACTACCATCCGTAGACTCATCATTTAAATCAGAAACAGTGATGGAATAACCCCCATGTAGAACTCACAGTTCTGTATATCAGGAAGTGATTCACCGGTGCCTCATGATCTGTAATCAGGCAAGTGATGACGTACTCACCCTGTAGCATAAGACGTGTTAATAGGAAGTGAATGACACCACCCTTAGACACTCAGCAATCTGGTAATCAGGAAGTTATACTACTCACCCTGTATCACCTCATATTCTCTTGTAATCAGTGGAGTGCCATAGGTCTACACCCTGTAGCACTCATATCTGGTAATCAGAGTCGAATGACTACCACCCTGTAGCACGTCATATCTGTAATCAGGATACTATAGACTAGCCACCCTCTAGCACTCGCATAACTGTATATCGAGGAAGTTGCTTTTTAAAGTTATGTCATGGCACACATCACATCCTTCCTATATTGAGATGCACACCCTTTTTGCCCTCAGAAACAGCCTTCAATCGTCGAGCGCATGGACTCATTAAAGTGTGAAAACGTTCCACAGGGATGGTTGGGCCCATGTGTGACTCCAATGTTCCCACATTGTCACGTTGTCTGGATGTCTTTGTGTGTGGACCATTCTTGTTACATACTACTGTTGAGTGTGAAAAACCCAGCATGTTGCAGTCTTGACAACTGGTGCTCCTGGCACCTACTACCATATCCTGTTCAAAGGAAAGGCACTTAAATCTTTTGTCTGGTCCATTCACCCTCTGAATGGCACACATACACAATACATGTCTCAATTGTCTCAAGGCTTAAAAATCCTTCTTTAACCTGTCTCCCATTTATCTACACTGATTGAAGTAGTGACAAGTGACATCAAGTGACATCAATAAGGGATCATAGCTTTCACCTGGACAGTCTATGTCAAGGAAAGAGCAGGTGTTCTTCATGTTTTGCCCACTCAGTGTATAGTGTTATTACTATCACTGCGTTGTTGGGAAAGAGGTACACATGTCACTGTACTATTTTACACCTGGTGTATCCTGTGCACTTGAAACTTGAAACGCTATCTATCTTTCTCATAGTGGCCTGGATTCGAACCAGGGCTGTAGTGACGCCTCTTGCACTGAGATGCAGTGCCTTAGACTGCTGCGCCACTCGGGAGCCCTACTTGGCAGATAGAGGCAGAAGGATGGAGCTTGTGGCTCAGGGACACACAGAGTCTACGAGAGAGCTCTTTGCTCTCACACACACAGATTGCCTGGGTGTTCTTTTCTCTCCCTGACTTCAAGGCTGTTTTTTTGTGCTTCTCGTTCACATCAGAACACAGAATAAAATGGAGGCGGGTGGTGCTGAAATAGCAGAGTYTAATTGACACGGACATTAGTCATTACTGTGGAGATAAAGGAGACTCAGGCTCTATGTCTGTTTTCAACAGTCACATTGTACTGCGCTGTAGTGTAAGCCACCAGAAAGAAACACGTAAACCAAATATAAATAACATCACTCCAGCTAAGATTAATACGAACTTCACAGTTCTTTAGCTGTTGTGATGAAATGACATATTTTTGTTATTAGGAATGCCTTTGCCAGAGGTAGTGAGGCTAGAACATGAAAGATCTTCCAATGACAGTATCTAGGAAACAGACAGACAGACAGATGTGTGTTTCTTTAGACAGTTTCCTTGGCAGCTGTCTAAGAAACACTGTTGTTGTTCCCTTCAAGCATCTCTTCAGTGTTGGTCTCCAACCCCAGTCTGAGACACCCCAGCGTTTGTTCCTGTCAGACAGTGCAGGGCAAACCTCTTCTGTCACCCCGCAGATGGTGTGTGTGTGTGTGTGTGTATATATGACTGAGATGCTGGTGTCTTCCGGGCCTGTCACCTGCTGTAACACACCTGAGCTGAGCTGACTTCAGTGTACGATCGTCTGAGGGAAACGGGTGGTAAGTTTCATCCTTTTATTGAAAGTGAACACTATGACAAATAACAAAGAGATAAACGAGAAATCGAAAGACACGAACAGTTCTGTCTGGTACAGACACAAAGACAGAAAACAACTACCCACAAAACACAGGTGGGAAAAAGGCTACCTAAGTATGGTTCTCAAACAGAGGACAACGATAGACAGCTCCTTGATTGAGAACCACACCCGGCCAAACACACAGAAATAGAAAACATAGAACCAAAACGTAGAATGCCCACCCCAACTCACGCCTGACCAAACCAAATAGAGACATAAAAAGGATCTCTAGTCAGGGGTGACACAGAGATCTGGACAGCTGTGTGTGTGAGTGACAGTGTTTGTTCATCCGCTGCTTGTATGACTGTCTGTATTAGATCAATGGAGAATATCTCTGTCCCAAGGGCCACTCTCTTTGGTCATCGTCTCCTTCACACACTGTTTACGCTGTGTGATTACACGTTGTATTTATAGTACTTATAAGACGCTGAGGGTTTTTTTTCTAATACTGTATTATGCCTGCTGTGAGTAGCTACAGTAGTTATGTAGACTATTAGTAGTATAGTAGTTATAGTAACTATAAGTAAGCATAAGTAGTTATAGTAGCTATAGTAGCTAAGTACGTTATAAGTAGTTATAGTAGCTATAGTAGTTATAGAGTAGCTATAGTAGTTATAGTAGCTACAGTAACGTTTAGTAGCTAAGTAGTATTATGGTAACTTATAGTAGTATGTGGTAGTTATAGTAGCTATAGTAGTTATAGTAGTTTTGGTAACTTTAGTAGCTATGGTAGTTATAGTAGTTATGGTAACTTTAGTAGTTAGTAGTTATACTAACTATAGTAGGTAATAGTGGTCATAATACTATAGTAATATAGAGTTATAGTAGTGTATCAGTTATGTTAGCTATAGTGTTATAGTAGCTATAGTAGTTATAGTAGTATAGTAGTTATGGTAATTTAGTAGCTTTAGTAGCTATGGCAGCTATAGTAGCTATGGTAATTTAGTAGTTTAGTAGTTCTAGTAATATGGTCGTTCTAAGAGTTAGGGTAGTTTTAGTTGTATAGTAACTATAGTAGTTTGTAGTAGTTATGGGTTAATTTTAGTATCTTCTAGTAGCTGTGGTACTATAGTATCTTATAGTAGTGTTGTAGTATTTGTAGTAGCTATAGTAACTGAGTAAGCTATAAAGTTATATTAGCTATAGCAGTTAGTATTAGCATATAGCAGTTATATTAGCTATAGAGTTATATGTAGTTATAGCTAGCTTATAGCAGCTATAGTTGCATTACTGTGGTACGGCAATTGCTGACTCCGACCGCAAGGCTAAGAAGGGTAGTGCATACGGCCAGTACATCACTGGGGCTAAGCTGCCTGCCATCCAGGCCTCTACACCAGGCGTGTGTCAGAGGAAGGCCTAAAAATTGTCATAGCCCAGCCACCCAAGTCATAGACTGGTCTCTCTACTACCGGATTGGAAGCGGTACCGGAGTGCCAAGTCCAAGACAAAAAGGGCTTCTAACAGTTTTTACCCCCAAGTCATAAGACTCCTGAACAGTAATCAAATGGCTACCGGACTATTTTTGCATTGTGTTGCCCCCACGTATTTTACGCTGGCTTGCCTAATCTCTGTTTATATATATGCAATAGTCACTTTTTTTTAATATACATTCCTGCTACATACGAGTCAATTGGCCCGACAGAAGTGCTCGACATTGAGCTAACGGGTATATGCCATTGTGTCCA
>NW_019945345.1:5923-21791 GCF_002910315.2 Salvelinus sp. IW2-2015
GTAAGTATAGTAGCTATAGTAAAGATAGTAAGCTATAGTAGATATAGTAAAGCTATAGTAGCTATAGTAGCTATAGTACTATAGTAACGTAGTAGCTATAGTAGATATAGTAGATATAAGTAGCTATAGTTTAGCTATTAGTAAGATAGTAGCTATAGTAGATAGTAGCTATAGTACGATGAGTAACATAGTAGTTATAGTAAGTATTAGTAGCTTATAGTAGCTATAGTAGCTAAGTAACGATAGTAGCTATAGTAGATATAGTAGCTATAGTAACGATAGTAGCTATAGTAGATATAGTAGATATAGTAGCTATAGTAACTACAGTAACGATAGTAGCTATAGTAGATATAGTAGCTATAGTAGATATAGTAGCGATAGTAGCTATAGTAACGATAGTAGTTATAGTAGATATAGTAGCTATTGTAACGATAGTAGCTATAGTAGATATAGTAGCTATAGTAGATATAGTAGCGATAGTAGCTATAGTAACGATAGTAGTTATATTATATATACCACTGGGATGGGTCTATACTCTGTGATGAACAAACATCACTATGTCATTCTATATTCCTCTCATCCTCTGTCACTGTCTCCTAAACTGATCCTGGGGAACCAAAGGGGGGCACATTTTAGATTTTGCCTTAGCAATACACCTCTGATTCAAATGATTAACTCATCATCACGCTTCGTGTGTATTGCAAAGGCAGAATGTGCATCGCATTGGGTGTATAATAATATWTAATATAATAAAAAACACAGGTCTACCTAGTCTCTATGTAAATGGATTGTTGTGAGCAGTAAGTGTTTTTCTTTTACAATGACTGGAGTATCTGTACGGTGTCTGTCTTCAGAGACATGGCCCTCTGCTTTGGTTGCTTTTTCATTAGTCGAGAAGACAGTAGGCGCTTTATTCCCATTGGTGGACAGAGGATTCTGTGTTAGACTTTATGGGTGCATCTCAAAGTCCACACCTCATATCCTTTCCTTGAGATCCCTGAAATGAGGAGGAAGCCTTGGTAGACTATTGASATGAAGTAGAGGAGACAAGGAGAGGAGGCCATTATAGACTATTAAGATCCGTCCCGTGTAAAGGTCACTTCCTTCACCTGCCGTCGCAGAGGGAGTCATTACTGAGGCATCTCCATGACAACCCAGCAGCATGCCATGACAACGCCATGACAACCCAGCAGCAGCTCGCCCTGCATGGGGGGATTCAGCCAGGCCTGATCTGTGATAACAATAACACACTCTCTCTCTTTCACCCCGACTGACTCTTTTAGACAAATAGGAAATGAAGGAAACATTGGTACTGAAGTGTTATGGTCAGTAAAAAAAAATATGTAGGTATTTTAGGTCCTTTATGTCCAACATGTCATGAATGCAACTATCTTCAAGCAGATATGAATTCAATACAAATCAGAAATCTCAAACCCACCATAATATGTTTTGCTGCTTGGTCATACAGTATCTGTGGTCTATATGTGTCTTAAAGACACTTTAAAATGTCAACCTTATCTTATTTGACACTGTTTCGACCAGAGAGACAGAATGTTTTTTCCCACCGCCTGACTCAGGGCTCCAGTCTGAGCAGCACTGGAGATGGATGTGGTTAACTGACTTACTGTACAGCCCAGTGACCCAGTTCTACCTCAGTCCCTGCCTTCAGACTTAGACTAGACCTCCGATCAGTCCTGCCGTGACGTGACTATCATTAATCTGTTATTAATTTTATATAACGAGTTACTATCTCCCGACTTAAACTCTAAAGATACAGTTGAAGCCGGAAGTTTACATAGACTTAGGTTGGAGTCATTAAAACTATTTTTTTCAACCACTCCACACATTTCTTGTTTACAAACTATAGTTTTGGCAAGTTGGTTAGGACATCTACTTCGTGCATGACATAAGTAATTTTCCCAACAATTGTTACAGACAGATTATTTTGCTGATAATTCACTGTTTCACAATTCCAGTAGGTCAGAAGTTAAATACACTAAGTTGACTGTGCTTTAAACAGCTTGGAAAATTCCAGAAAATGATGTCATGGCTTTAGATGCTTCTGATAGACTAATTGACATAATTTGAGTCAATTGGAGGTGTACCTGTGGATGTATTTCAAGGCCTACCTTCAAACTCAGTGCCTTTTTGCTTGACATCATGGGAAAATCAAAAGAAATCAGCCAACACTCAGAAAAAAATTGTAGACCTCCACAAGTCTGGTTCATCCTTGGGAGCAATTTCCAAACACCTGAAGGTACCACGTTCATCTGTACAAACAATAGTACGCAAGTATAAACACCATGGACCACGCAGCCGTCATACCGCTTAGGAAGGTGACGCATTCTGTCTCCTAGAGATTAACGACTTTGGTGCGGAAGTGCAAATCAATTCCAGAACAACAGCAAAGGACCTTGTGAAGATGCTGGAGGAGACAGGTACAAAAGTATCTATAGCCACAGTAAAACAAGTCCTATATCGACATAACCTGAAAGGCGACTCAGCAAGGAAGAAGACACCGCTCCAAAACCGCCATAAAAAGCCAGACTACGGTTTGCAACTGCACATGGGACAAGGATCGTACTTTTTGGAGAAATGTCACTGGTCTGATGAACAAAAATAGAACTGTTTGGCCATAATGACCATCGTTATGTTTGGAGAAAAAGGGGAGGCTTGCAAGCCGAAGAACACCATTCAACTGTGAACACGGGGGTGGCAACATCATGTTGTGGGGGTGCTTTGCTGCAGGAGGGACTGGTGCACTTCACAAAATAGATGACATCATAGGTAGGAAAATTAGGTGGATATATTGAAGCAACATCTCAAGACATCAGTCAGAAAGTTAAAGCTTGGTCGCAAATGGGTCTTCCAAATGGACAATGACCCCAAGCATACTCCAAAGTTGTGGCAAAATGGCTTAAGGACAACAAGTTAAGGTATTGGAGTGGCCATCACAAAGCCCTGACCTCAATTCTATAGAAAATTTGTGGGCAGAACTGAAAAAGCGTGTGCGAGCAAGGAGACCTACGAACCTGACTCAGTTACACCAGCTCTGTCAGGAGAAATGGGCCAAAATTCACCCAACTTATTGTTACCCGGACTATTTGCATTGTGTGCCCCCCAACCCCTCTTTTTACGCTGCTGCTACTCTCTGTTTATCAAAATATGCATAGTCATTTAACCATATCTACATGTACTTACTACCTCACTCAGCCTGACTAACCAGTGTCTGTATGTAGCCTCGCTACTTCTATAGCCTCGCTACTATATAGACTGTCTTTTTACTGTTGTTTTATTTCTTTACCTGCCTATTGTTTCACCTATACCTTTTTTGGTTAGAGCCTGTAAGTAAGTATTTCACTGTAAGGTCTACACCTGTTATATTCAGCACACGTGAGCCTGAGCCTGATTTGATTTGATACACAGCCTGGTGGAACAGGGACTGGTAGGGACAGAAAGAGACAGAGAGGAGAGGGCAGGTTGGCATTTATTGTCATGAATCTTGCCCTGGAGGCAGCACTGCATTGGACATCACAAAGTCATCAAATCATCACAAAGGTTTACTTTGTCACAAAGTAAACCTAACCCTAACCTTAAATGAAGACCAAAAAACTCAGTTTTGTTTTCATTTTTACGARGTAGCCAATTTTGACCCATCTCGCTGAAATCGCTCAGTTCTACCTCCAGGACAAGATTCATGACAATAAACGTCAACCTGCGAGAAGTGGAGTGCTCTGCTACTCTGTGCTGTGAAGAGGAGTGCTCTGCTACTATGCTTGGCCCCAGTGATATACTGGGCTGTACGCACTACCCTCTGTAGCGCCTTGCGGTCCGATGCTGAGCAGTTGCCATACCAGGCGGTGATGTAACCAGACAGGATGCTCTCGATGGTGAAGCTGTAGAATTTTTTTTAGGATCTGAGGACCCATGCCAAATCTTTTCAGTCTCCTGAGGGAGAATAGGCATTGTTGTGCCCTCTTCACGACTGTCTTCGTATGTTTGGACCATGGTAGTTTGTTGGTGATGTAGACCAACAAACTCGAAGCTCTCTCCTTTTCCTGTAGTCCACAATCATCTCCTTTGTCTTGATCACGTTGAGGAAGAAGTTGTTGTCCTGACACCACACTTCCAGGTCTCTGACCTACTCCCTAWAGGCTGTCTCATCGTTGTTGGTGATCAGGCCRACCACCGGTGTGTCATCTGCAAACTTAATTGTTGTGTTGGAGTCATGCTTGGCCATGCAGTCATAGGTGAACAGGAAGTACAGGAGGGGACTAAGCACACACCCCTGAGCAAGGCGGATGTGTTGTTGTCTACCCTTACCACRGGGGGGCGGCCTGTCAGGAAGTCCACGATCCAGTTGCAGAGGGAGGTGTTTAGTCCCGAGTCTTTAGCTTAGTGATGAGCTTTGTGGGCACTATGGTGTTGAACGCTGAGCTGTTGTCAATGAACAGCATTCCCACGTAGGTGTTCCTGGGATGATGGTGTTGATGTGAACCATGACCAGCCTTTCAAAGCACTTCATGGCTACAGACATGAGTGCTACGGGTCAGTAGCCATTTAGACATGTTAATTGGTGTTCTTGGGCACAGGGACTATGGTGGTAAACATGTTGGTATTACAGACTTGGTTAGACAGGTTGAAAATGTCAGTGAAGACACTTCCAGTTGGTCAGCGCATGCTTTGAGTACACGTCCTGGTTATCCGTCTGGCCCTGCGGCCTTGTGAATGTTGACCTTTTAAAGGTCTACTCACATAGGCTACAGAGAAATGATTACAAAGTCGTCCGGAAAGCTGGTGCTTTCATGCATGCTTCAGTGTTACTTGCCTCGAAGCGCGATACAAGTTATTTAGCTCGTCTGGTATGCTCGTGTCACTGGGCAGCTCGTGCTGGGTTTGCATTTGTAGTCCTAATAGTTTGCAAGCCCGCCACGTCGACGAGTGTCAGAGCCGGTGTAGTAGGATTCAATCTTAGTCCTGTATTGCAGCTTTGCTTTTTGTCAACGGCAGTCAAGCATCGATCGTGTCACCAGAATGAGACCCTCGATATTTATTGGAAAGGCATCAGTTCTCACCGTGCACTTTCACCTCCCTGAGAAGTTCATCATAACTTATTTCATCTGTAGCCTAATAAACAGCATGGTTTCCCCGAGTCTAGTGGGAGGACAACACCATAGCATCGCGTGACTCCAAATTTACTTCGATATGCTGTTTATTATATCAATATTTTAGCATAAAGGCAAATTCAACGCCATTTCTCGCATAATACATTTTATCACCAAGAAAACATACCGCCATGTCAAACATACAARTGTTCTGTCGGCATTTCTAAAATTGTACCAAAACTTCCTGTTTCCTTCACAGATGTTGTGATTTTTGTTTTATACCGTATGTCTTTACTCGCATAAAAATTGTGGATGGCAACGTGGTTAGTGATTCACAATGCTCTGCTCTCGGTTTCAACTCATCTAATGCTCTGCTCTGCTCTCGGTCTCAACTCATCTAATTGATAGGAACTTTATCAAAGCCCAGACTAGACTCTTTCTGTTGTTATCCGCTCCGTGGAAATCTAGGTTACGGCTCTCTATTGAGTCACAGACATCACATATTGCCTTGACAAATTGGATGAGAGTGTGCGTGTGTGTGCGTGCGTGTGCTGTCTCTTATACACATCTAGATGTGTATAAGAGACAGGTGTGTGTGTGTGTGTGTGTGTGTGTGTGTGTGTGTGTGTGTGTGTGTGTGTGTGTGTGTGTGTGCGCGAGTGTGAATTCTAGTTCAGAGTCACACTGTTTCATCTGTCAAAAAGCCACAGAAGTCACATCATCAAGCCTGAGATTTAACAACAACAAAAGAGTCTGATTCTCGCCGGCCTCTCTGCCTCGCCCTGCTGTTCCACGGCTCTGCTAGGATTACTGCAGATTGGACATCTAAGAGACAAACTGGAGCTGTTCTCTGTGTGTGTCTCTGCCGATGGGATATATAGCTTTTCAATTGTTTGTATTGTAGTGATTTCGTGTGTGTGTGTGTGTGTGTGTGTGTGTGTGTGTGTGTGTGTGTGTGTGTGTGTGTGTGTGTGTGTGTGTGTGTGTACACCCACTCTTCTCTTTCAATAGATCCTCTTTTCTCTCTACTCTAATCTGTTGTCCTCTTGTCTGTGTTGTAGGCTGGAGCTGCTGTGATCTGAGGCACTGTCCCTACATGCCTGTACCAGTCTAAGGACTCCAGTAGTTGCTTTCAACCACCATCTCCACATTACCACAAAACCATAGGGTCCAACCCTGGCCTCTGCTCCAAGGGAGCCACCTAACCACCCTCCACACCCATAGATGGTTCTAGAAGGTGAGTCTCTGTCTGCCACCTCATTCCTGTTGGTATACTCTGAAGATGCTTTCCTTCCTTCCCTACTTCCTTCCTTCCCTACTTCCTTATATCCCTACTTCCTTCCTTCCCTACTTCCTTCCTTCCCTACTTCCGTATATCCCTAATTACTTCCTTCCTTATATCCCTAATTCCTTCCTTCCCTACTTCTCTCCTTCCTTCCTCTTATTTTTCTTAATATGATTGATAAATACTGAACAATTTAAACACTTTCCCCCCAAATCCCCCCTTCCCCAAAACACTTGTAAATATTGGACTATAAATTGTGCCTTCCTGTATTTTAACTATGCTAGAATGTTTATTCTATTCTACTGAGCCATTTACTTTATATTCGTATTATTATATTAGATTATTACATATTGTTGCGTTGTCGAGAACGAACATGCAAGTAAGCATTTCGTTGGACGACGTGTACCGTATTTATCCTGCACATACGACTAATAAAACGTGAACCTTTTTCTCGGCTACCTACTAAGAGTTTATTGGAAGGAAATACAGAAGGAACCTCTATTTAAAAAAAAACTAAGAGCATGAAAGCCTTCATCAAAGGACTTTAGTTGATTAAAAAAATAAAAAAATAAACGTATTTTCCTGAAAATATCTTGCACGTTCAGTTTGTTCTTCCAATCAAACAGCTTGGTTGGACTTCCTGCCAGATAGAAACAATGATAATGTAGATTTTTCCCTTTACCCAGAGAATTTCACCAGACAATGATTGGAATGATTGGATAGAGAGAAATGTTTAGCTAGAGATACTGTAAATGTATGTGTGTGTGTGTGTGTTCTGTGATGCCTCATTAACTTGGTTTAGACTGTGGAGGGTCCTCTCTCTTGCTATATCACTCACTCACTCAGTCACTCACTCACTCACTCACTCACTCACTCACTCACTCACTCACTCACTCACTCACTCACTCTCACTCACTCACACTCACTCACTCACTCTCCTACTCACTCACCATCATCACTCACTCCTCACGTCATCATCTAGCAACTGCACAGTGTGGTTGAATTGTCACATCTACAGGTTATAGGTATAGAGACCGACTAGCCTCAGATTAATAACACTGTGAAAGACTGGTCAGGTGATGCACCACAAACACACACACACACCACACACACACACACACACACACACACACACACACACACACACAACACCACACACACACACACACACACACACTTACTCAGTGGGCAGATGGTAACTGGCCGTAGTGTGTTTAGTATGTTATAGACTAATGTGTTTTTATAGTATTTGTCTATGTTGTCCGCTGCTGGTGCCATCTTGTAGCCTCTACTGCCCATACTAACATTCTGTAGTATCTGTCTGTTGTCCCTGCTATTGGTGCCATCTGCAGCCTCTACTGCCCATACTGAACATTCTGTAGTATCTGTCTGTTGTCCTGCTGCTGTGGTGCCAATCTGCAGCCTCTACTGCCCGCAGTACTGAACATTCTGTAGTATCTGTCTGTTGTCCTGCTGCTTGTTCCATCGTACCTCTACTCCCCATACTGAACATTCTATAGGATCTATCTTTGTCCTGGCTGTTGGTCCATCTGTAGCCTCTACTGCCCCATACTGAACATTCTATAGTATCTATCTGTTGTCCTCTATTGGTGCCATCTGTAGCCTCTTAACTGCCCCATACTGAACATATCTATAGTATCTGTCTGTTGTCCTGCTATGGGTGCATCTGTAGCCTCTACATTGCCCCATACTGGAACATTTGGCTGCTTGTCTGGTATACTAACCCAGTCTACTGATATACTCGTTTCGGTTTTTGTTATTTTATTTGAAATATATACACTCTCCGTATTGTTTTGGACAGCGAAGCCAAAACATTTAATTTGCAATATACTCCAGTATTTTTGAATTTGAGATAAAATATTTTATATGAAGCGACCGTACAGAATACTGAATATTCTGTCTGAATAATCTACATTAATTGTAGATGCTGGCCATGATTATGCATAATCGTGAATAATGATGAAATGAGAAAGTTACATAAATATCATACCCCCGCCAAAAATGCTAACCTCCCTGTTATTTGTTACATGGTGAGAGGTTTAGCATGTTTTGGGACATGATCTTTTGCAGTTTGTAATTTTCTCACTCATCATTATTCATGATTCATTCATGATTATCCGTAATCAGGTAGCATCACCATTTTTTAAATTTGATTTAAACTTTATTTAACTAGGCAAGTCAGTTAAAACAAATTATTTATTTACATGACGGCCTTCAAAAGACAAAAGGCCCCTGCAGGATAAAAAAAAATAATATATAAGACAAAACACACATCACAGACAAGAGACACCACAACACTAGATAAAGAGAGACCTAAGACAGGCAACATTGCATGGCAGCAACACATGACAACACAGCATGGCAACAACACATGACGACACAGCATGAGCAACACATGACAACACAGCATGGTAGCAATACAGAATGCCAAACTACATGGTAGAAACACAACATCGCAGCAGCACAACAAAGTATACAACATTATGTGCACAGACAACAGCACAAAGGGCAAGAAGGGAGAGACAACAATAATCACAACGAAGCAGCATCAACCGTCGTAAGAGTGTCCATGATTGAGTCTTTGAATGAAGAGAGTTGAGATGAAGAACTGTCCAGTTTGAGTGTTTGTTGCAGCTCGTTCCAGTCCTAGCGTGCAGCGAGACTGAAAGAGGAGTACCCAGGGATGTGTGTGTTTGGGACCTTTAACAGAATGACTGGCAGCGGTGTTGTACGCTGCAGTAGATATCTCAGATAGGGGGAGTGAGGCTAAGAGGGTTTTATAAATAAGAATCAACCAGTGGGTTCTGCGACAGGAATAAGAATGATCAGTTAAGAGGAGATATAGATGCATGATGTGTCCTATAACGACGTTGTGCAAGTCTATGGCCCAATGTGTAAAATACATCTAGTCCCCCGGAGAACATCCTCTCCGTTCACCCTCTTCCCTAATCCTATAATCGACTCTTTACTTCCTCCATTCATCGCAAATTCCTCTACGCTCTATCGTGTAACCAGCTCGTCTCATACGAAATCCACGGGCTCGCTAGGTTTTCCAGCTCTCCTGGTGGTCCCTCTACAAGAGCACCTCACTTCACGTCACCACAGTAAACACCATCTCAACTTTCTCACGACTTTCTACACTTTCCAGCCCTTCGCTTCCTCTCGGCTGTCTCACTATTGCCTGCCTGAGAGAAGTGACATGCCTTTCTACTGTCTACTCACTACTCCCGGCAAGATCTCCCCTGCTTACTCATTCCCCGCTGTTACTCACCCTCAAGCCTGGAAACCCTCCGCACTCTTAGGCTGGAGAATGCTCACACTCTTGCCTGCTTTCCGCTCCCGAGGACAGTTCTCCCTCTGTCCTACTCCACTCATACTACCTCACGATGACCCCCCTCTTCTTTTCGAACTTTTTCTCTCGTTACTGTGGCTCCCATCTCTTGGTAGCCCGTTCACGTCATCTCATCTTACATCCTCGTTATCTATAGCGCGTTCACTCTCTCGATTCCACGTCATATTGTATTCTTCCGGTTTTCCCACCCACTAAATTCCCTAATTTTCTCTTCTCGTGTCAGAGTCATAAGTTACAGTTAGTCGTAATTTATACAAAGCGCTACTCCGAAATCAGAATGTCCGGGTGGAAGTTGCTGAAAACCGGAACGCCCACCTGTGCCATAACTGTAATCAGATAATGGTTTTGAAACCTAAAAGCTTAGCAACTCGATCATGCAGCAACATTCCTAACACTACCGGCTCATCTAATAAATACACACATCTCTGAGAAAGCTAGGACATGCGAACCCTTCCCGTATCAAAAAGAATATCCTATCAATTCCATCCCCGTACTTAGTATCGACGTAAACCTTAAAACCGTTTAATTTGGTCCTCCTTAATCAAAACCAATTTGATGGTAGCAATAAAGATGTGCAGCTTCGGCAGTGCTTACGATCCCTATGGATACAGCAGTTGCACGAGTCGCAGACTTTTCTGATTTTTGCTGGACGATTCAGACACAGTAACTCACGTTTCACATCTTATGCATAGATCTGTATTTAAGTAGGTTGTCAGACATAATTATGTATTATGACCAAATAGGTTTCCAGTAGCAACGATAGAAAACACTCCTGTATGAACCAACAAATCACTCTGTCAATATATCAATCTACGCTTATTAGCGCAAGACCACAGTTACCAAGTTATTTGAATGTTCAATCTCTCATCACTATCACCACAATGTACTACAATCAAAGCTAGGGACTCTAACAAGACCTGTTGATGTCATTAGTCCCTCTGGGAATTTCAGTCAAGGATATAATATAAAGAAATTATAATAGAAAATCAGCATGAGATTAAAATGACTAGATTCAAAGTATGCGTGCAGCATGTGACCATTATTAGAAAGTCCTAACACTTCACCTGGTTGCAATGACACATCACTATATAACCATGAGAGCTAGAAAAATGTACAAGATTGAATCATAACACCGCAAAAGAGAATACTATACTTATTCATCATTAGGAAAACGACTCCATTCAGATTAAGGCCCACCCGAATAACTTGACCAAAGCTGTTTATCTTCCTATATTACAATAAAACCGGTCCTCTTTCATCTTTACTGACAGGACAAAATAGAAATAGGCCTGTAACGTTAGGATCAGCTTGATCTCCACCTTTAAATAAATGAGGGACCTGCTCCTTCAAGCAATGAGTGACCTCCCCAGAGAGGATTGACAGTTAATAAAGGTCAGAGATGTCTTCTTGCATTAATAAGGAAAGAGAAAAGTTCAGAAATAATAATATTCTTTTCACCATCTTCATGAATGAAAGAAAGGGCAACCTCCAAAGGGCAACAAATATATTTACCATCCACGTGCATTCTACGACAAAATCCTTCTAAACAACCCAAACACACAAACCAGAGCACAATCCACCATCTTCCAAAGCAGTATTCGCAAGCTAGGAGTCCCACCATTTCCAACCCCATCCATATCTTCATAATTTCATTTAAATGGAGATAAACAGAGATCTGAAAAAAAAGAAGAACAAGAGAAGAAAAAAATATGCAGTACAACCCAACACAAGAAGAGCAAAACATAAACAAAAAGACAAGGTGGCAGAAAAGAGAAAAAAAAGAAAATGAAGCAAAATAAATTAAAAGAGACAAAAAAAGTAGAAAAATAAAAAAAAATAGACAAAAAAAGAAGAAAGACAAAACAGTAAAAAAAAAAAAAAAAGGAAGACAAAAAAAAAAAGACAAAAAAACAGAAAAACAGAAAAAAAAAAAATAAAACACAACAAAAAAAAAAAACGCAACAAGCTTATCCTTATATTAATTATGTATGACAACAGATAGAAAAGTAGGTACTTGGACAGATCAACTATATAGAATTTGATGGAGAAACCCACAGCTGTATCTTGTTTGGATATTCTTGATTCATAATCCCAACTTTACAGCTAATATATCTTTCTTCCTTAAAAAAATGTGGAACTTGTCAATAATCACACTGACTGGCTGATTTCTTATGTATAATAGATTTCTCTGGGTATCATCTTGATTTTCTGCTCATTATAGGTCACAACAACCTTAATGTAGGACTTTATTCACTAGACTTGATTACTACAATTGTATGTTCGCTGCTACATTCATTGATATGACTTGCGAAAGCTTTGATTACGGATACCATTCCTCGTGGTGGGCTCGGCCTAGAGTATTGCCCATAGTCCCCAGAGTTTGCACTGTTTGCTAACACCTCTCTCAAAGATGTGAGGTATGAAGCAGAAAAAAAGTCAGAAAAAAGTCTGCGATCTTGCCACGCCAGTCACCAAGGAGTACACCAAGGCTCGATCGTCCGCCCACGTCTGCTCAATACGTCTCTCATCCATTTATATCCCGTGTGATACAGTCTTATACTCGCCTCCTCCCCGATTTGTTGTTAAACGCTCTACAACAAAGATTCTAGTGTCCAACAAGCTTTCTCCTACCCTTAACGCTTTCTGACACCTCCAAACAAAGTTCATGTGGTTTGGTGAGAAAATGCCCCTCCCCACAGGGGCTGTGTACACCTGATTACTAGTCACCTCGTACAAGTACTTAGTATGCAGACCGATACCTTCTCTCTACACAATCAAAGTCAGCGAAAATTAAATCTAGTCACTTGGCCTCATCTAATCGCTGCTTCTTTCACCCAGCTGCCAAAACAACCCCGATTCCAGATTGGACCATCTTACCCATGCGAATTACAGGAGACATTCTATAGATCGCAGGTAAAGGTTCTCGAAGCAGCTAGATGTTCTTACCATTGGGCCATCAGATTTGCCACCAACGCCCTTATAGACACATCACTGCACCTATACTCTCTTAAACTGATCATGTCTGTATTCCTGTCGCAAGACCCACTGGTTGATTCTTATTTATAAAAACCCTCTTAAGCCTCACTCCCCCCATATCTGAATATCTACTGCAGACTAACACCCGTTCTGCCAGTCACATTCTGTAAAGTCCCCAAGCCACACACATCCTGGGTCACTCCTCTTTTCATTCGCTGCACTAGAGACTTGAAACAGCTGAACAAACACTCAAACTGGACAGTTTATTCTGCGAATCTCCTTCATTCAAAGACCAATCACTGACACTCTTACTGACGTGATCTGCTTCTGGTGAGTACTCGTTGTCTCTCCCTTCTTCCCTTGTGCTGTTGGCGTCGCACAATATATTTTACTTTGTGCTCGGGCCATGTGTTTCTCATAGCACTTATCTACCGATGTGGTTTCAGTATTGCTGCCACTTTCTCATGTTGTGCCAGCTGTGTTCATGTGTTGCGAGCAATCTGTCTAGGTCCTCTTTCTAATATTGGTCTTTTCTATGTTGGTCTATATAATTTTTTTATCCCTAGACCTTTGTCTTGAAGCCTCATGTACCATAATAATTGGTTACTACTGCTAGTTAAATTAAAGTTAAACAAAATTTAAAAAATTGGAGCTACCATGATTACGGGATAATCATAATAATCATAATAATATGATGAAAATTACAATGCACCAAAATCATTCCCAAAACATCTAACCTCCACCATTAACAAATAACCAGGATTAGCATTTTCGGGGTAACATTTATGTAACTCTCATTTCACATTATCACGATTAGCATAATCATCACATCACATTAATGTAAAATTATCAACAGAAATCATTACATTCTACGGCGTTCATATAAAAATTACCAAATTTCAAAAATACTAATATCCAATAAATTTTTGGCTCGGCGTCCAAAAACAAACAGAGTGTATAATATTCAATACAAAATAACACAACCCCTAACATAGTATCATAACTGTAGTGATACCAAACAACACCAAATGTTTCAATGGCAGTGAAGTACAGAGCACCAAACAGACAACCAAACAATAGTGTATATGAGAGAGTATGAGACCTCACAATAACTATTATACTTTCAACTAGAACTACATATATACACAAGCACAATTTGGCGCCACAATATCAAAAACTTACTATACATCAATATGTATGGAAAAATCCCAAGTTATATGATGTCGAAAAACCTTCAACATGAACAACCATCACTAGAACACTATAATCAACTACTGTCACCACACCTTCAATTAAAGAAAACATCCCTCTCAAATCCAGAACTCTAGCAAATGATAGACAAGCCAAGAATTAAACAACCACGTCAACTTTAGCTAGCAATAGTTCAACAAATAATCGGGCATTAATGATTAGGATATTCCTTCTGATCCAGAGAGTTGAGCGCTTTTCAGTGGTTATTTAAGAGGCAGCTCTACATATCAGCGGATCGGCAAACCCATAACCAGTTTACCTTTCTACCCAGACATCACAACAAAATCTACAAAGATAATACCAGATATACCATAGACATAAGCGCAAAATCACCAAAGCAGATCAGACAGCATGAGCATCCAGAATAAGTTCATACAACTTACGTACTCCTAGAAGGACGCTACAATGACAATACGGACACGCCATAAACAACCAGAATTAGAACAATGACACGATAAAAAAAAACAACCGATGTAAGCATAAATCGCGTATACTAAGAGAACAGCTTACAACAACGAGAATCCAACAGACAGCGACGAGTGAAACCAGAAGAAGAAATCATGGTGAGGAGTAAAGATGATAGTAAAATATACTAGATGAGAAACTGAGAATAAACGAGAGAGGATAATGTCAGATGAGAGTGAAACATGGGATAGAATAGTATGAGATGTAAATCAGAGAGAGAAACCGAGTAGAAAACAGATGGAACCCACACGAAACACATCACATATAGTAAAAACGATTAGAAATCTAGGAAACTGAGAGGACTAAACGACTGAGTAGAATTCACCAATGAAGAAACAGGAGAGGAAATAACCCTTATAACCTGAGATAGAACAGGACAAACAACACACTCGCGCAGAAGAAGAGAGAGAAGTACCCGAGAGATGAAGAAACGCGAGAGATGAAAACCCTTGAAGTAGAGAAGTAGACCGATGAAAGGAAACTCAGATAAGAGTTAACCGAGTAAAAGAGAGCAGAAACCGAATAGAGAAAACCGCGAAGAGAAACCCGAGAGAGGTAAACCCCGAGAGAGGTAACCGCGAAGAGGAACCGAGAGAAAGAGAGAGAACACGAGAAGGAAACGAGTAGAAGAGAGAAACTATCCAGATAAGAAAAGCACCGAGGAAATGATAAGAACCACTATATTAAAACCAAGATTGGAAATCCAGAAGAGGAAACCTAGCAAGGAGAGAAGCGACACACATCCAGAGCGTAACAAAATCGAATGACTATATCACAAGAACACAAGAACAGCAAAACAAGCTAAGAGAACAAAGACGGAAACACCCGAAGTAATACTGCACGAAAAACATTTCTCCCAGATAGGAACAAATCAGATATTAACAACTCGAGATGTGAAGACCGAAGATCAGTAACTGAGAGATAAGAGAAAACATCGAAGACGAGATGAAATCATCCGTCAATGCAGCATCCAACCAAAGCAGTATAAAATGAAAGAAGAGGAACAAAACCAACGTAGCAAGAGAAAACATCCATGAAGAAGAATAGCGAAAATCCTTAAAGCAAACTAAAGTCCAGAAAATAGGAAAGTATAAAGCAATATTTATCATAAAAGAGAGAAACCTAAGGGAAACCGAGTAGAAAAGGAGAGAGAAACGAGAGAGAAACCGAGTAGAAGAGAAGAGAAACCCGAGAGAGGAACCGAGTGGGACAGCAGAGAAGAAACATAGACACCAGTTTTTCCTCTCAAGAGGCAACATATCTGCCTGGTGCATGGGAGAATAAGGAATGATGTGTGAAATATTGTTCCTCATCTCTCTTGCCTCGCATCAATATCGTTTTCAATGCATGCTGGGAATCATCCTTGAGGAGATACGGGGGTCTGATCACTAGAGCAGCTGGCTCTAGGAACCC
>NW_019945345.1:21816-47380 GCF_002910315.2 Salvelinus sp. IW2-2015
GCACTAGAGCAAGCCTTGGCGTTATAGAAAATAAATAACCATATACAAAAATAATGTCATTTTTATTCATGTTTGATTCACTGTGTATCATGTGTGCAGTAGACAGAGTTGTACTTTAGCGGTACACACAGCTTGGATTCGAGACCCCTGCTACTGTGAACATCTTTTCCATCTTAACTAATGAAATTGTGCAAAATTCTTTCATAAGAGCTAATGGTTGTGTTTCCTGGTCTGTGTTTGTTTGTGTGTGCATTAAGAGCTGATGATTGTTTCCTGCTGAGTGTGTTTGTGTGTGTCATAAGAGCTGTGGTGTGTTTCCTGTCTGAGTGTGTTTGTGTGTGTCATAAGGCTGATGGTGTGTTTCCTGTCTTGGTTTGTTTGTGTGTCATAAGAGCTGATGGTGTGTTTCCTGTCTGAGTGTGTTTGTGGTGTCATAAGAGCTGATGGTGGTGTTTCCTGTCTGAGTGTGTTTGTGTGTTATAAGAGCTGATGTGTTGTTTCCTGTCTGAGTGTGTTTGTGTGTTGATAAGAGCTGATGGTGGTGTTTCCTGTTCTGTAGTGTGTTGTGTGTTTAGAAGAGCTGATGGTGGTTTGCCTGTCTGAGTGTGTTTGTGTGTGTCATAAGAGCTGATGGTGTGTTCCTGTCTGAGTGTGTTTGTGTGTTATTAAGAGCTGATCGTGTGTTTCCTGGTCTGAGTGTGTTGTGGTGTGTTATAAGAGCTGATGGTGTGTTTTCCTGTCTGAGTGTGTTGTGTGCTTATAAGAGCTGATGGTGTGTTTCCGTGTCTGAGTGTGTTTGTGTGTTATAAGAGCTTGATGGTGTGTTTCCTGTCTGAGTGGTTTTGTGTGTTATAAGAGCTGATGTGTGTTTTCCTGTCTGAGTGTGTTTGTGTGTTATAAGAGCTGATGGTGTGTTTCCTGTCTGAGTGTGTTTGTGTGTTATAAGAGCTGATGGTGTGTTTCCTGTCTGAGTGTGTTTGTGTGTTATAAGAGCTGATGGTGTGTTTCCTGTCTGAGTGTGTTTTGTGTGTTATGAAGAGCTGATTGGTGTGTTCCTGTCTGAGTGTGTTTGTGTGTTATAAGAGCTGATGGTGTTGTGTCCTGTCTGAGTGTGTTTGTGTGTTATAAGAGCTGATGGTGTGTTTCCTGTCTGAGTGTGTGTTGTTATAAGAGCTGATGGTGTGTTTCCTGTCTGAGTGTGTTGTGTTATAAGAGCTGATGGTGTGTTTCCTGTCTGAGTGTGTTTGTGTGTTATAAGAGCGATGGTGTGTTTCCTGTTGAGTGTGTTTGTGTGTTATTAAGAAGCTGAGGTGTGTTCCTGTCTGAGTGTGTGTTGTGTGTTAAGAGCTGATGGTGTGTTTCCTGTCTGAGTGTTTTGTGGCGGTTGGATCTATTTTAGCACAATACTCCAGTTACTTTATAACATCCAAAGTAGAAAAGCCGAGAGGCTTTTGTACAGATTATAGTTGAATGGCGGGAACCCGAGATTTACGGCCCAAAACCACTCCCTTTTCCCGGGGATAAATAACTGCGAGAAACCAGTAAATTATAATACATTATTTATAACAAGATGGCGTGAAATGGAAACTGCTTAAATTATATTGATGTCTAAATCTGTCTTCTCTACGGCCTCTGCATGATGAATCCTCAACGCTCAGGGTGGGGACAGACACATCCCAGATGGAGAACCAGTTCACCATGCAGGTGGGGACAGACAGCCATCCCAGTATGGAGAGCAGTTCACCATGCAGGGTGGGGACAGACACATCTCAGTTATGGAGAGCAGTTCACCATGCAGGGTGGGACAGACAGCCCATCTCAGTATGGACAGCAGTTCACCATGCATGTAGACCTATCATCTCATCATTGTAACTATTTTTCTTGTGACAGGTAGGTCTACATTTGCTACAACATAGTTTATTCTAATATAAAGACAGAATGCACGTCTAATTTACCKATTTCCATCTTGCTTTCGGGGGTCACCTTGTTTTTTTTAATGGTAAAGATTATTATTGTTTTAATTGCAGCTGCAGAGTTTTGAAACAGCATATCTCTCAAATATTGTTGCTTTAAAGCAGTGCTTTCTTTCTTTTTTCTTTTTTTTCTGCATCAACTCCATTCAAATTGCATCCAAAATAGATAATCCTGTTCTAGACTGATATATAGCCCTATATGTGACCGACCGCCTCGATTTGGTCTTTTTTTTTTTTTTACATTGGATAAAATTAGAGAATCAGAACTAGAACATTTTATATCACACACTACAGTTGAGGAACAATGAGAAAGTAATTCTGCTTTGAAAGTTGATAAACGATTAACCCCACTTTTGAGAAAATGGCCTTTAAAAGTTTTGGTACACCTACTGGAGAGCTCTTCTTTGTCTACACCCATTCATTCAGCATCGTTCACACCGTTTTAAGTTCTTACGGATCATTGGGACGCTAGGGTCCCACCTCGACAACATCCGGTGAAATTGCATAAAATACAAGTGTTATACATCATTTAAAAGCTTAACTTCTTGTTAATCCAGCCACTTTGTCAGATTTCAAAAATGCTTTACGGCGAAAGCACACACTGCGATTATCTGAGGACAGCGCCTCGCACACAAAAGCATTGCATACATTTTCCAACCAAGCAGAGGCGTCACGAAAGTCAGAAATAGCGATAAAATAAATCACTTACCTTTGAAGATCTTCATCTGATTGCAATCACAAGGGTCCCAGCTACATAACAAATGGTGCTTTTGTTCGATAAAGTCCTTTGTTATATCCCAAAAAAGTAAGTTTCAATGGCGCGCTTGACTCAGTAATCCACCGGTTTCCCTTGTTCAAAATGCATACAAATGAATCCCGTAAGTTACCAATAAACTTCTTCCAAACATAGCAAACAACGTTCCAAAGCAATCCTCAGGTACCCTAATATGTAAACGATACAATTTAAGACGGAGAATACCGGAGACCATTACCGGAGATAAATAGCGAAGTGCACGGCCAAAATGGGAGCCACTTAGAAAAACTACAAATTCTAGCTCATTTTTCAAAAAACAAGCCTGAAACTCTTTCTAAAGACTGTTGACATCTAGTGGAAGCCCTATGAACTGCATTCTGGGAGGTCTTCCTTTTATATTCCCATTCCCATTCCCATTATTCTACAATGTAGAAAATAGTAAAGTAAAGAAAAACCCTTGAATGTTCTAAAACTTTTGACCGGTAGTGTAAGTTTCTAAGTTAGTCAGAAAGTCATTTAAAGCATACTGTTGGTTATCTAGCAAACATTAGATGGCTGGCTCGCTAGCTAACATTACATGTATGATCTGTGTAGTTATATTATTTGAATCAGACATCCATTAGCATGGCTAGTTATTGGCATTTTCTATTTTGTTAGCTTTAGCTACCTGCAGCTATGACAATGTTTGTATTGGTAGTAGTATGAGTTGGGGTTATTTAGCTAGCTAGCTACATGTCTAAACAAAGGATTCCACTTCAGATGGATTATTGCATGACCCATCAAATTAGCAGATGTGTCTGGGGGTGATTTACGGACATTGATTATTGGCATGAACATGTGTACATGTCTAGACAATAGTGACCTATCCACTCAGCTAGTGGTTATTAGCATTCCTTTCACATGACCCATCAATTTAGACAGCGTTTCGGGTAAGCGTCATCTAATAACGATCAAATATTAATAACATTTCTTTATCTGGACACTTTTCTGTTTTGATATTGCTATGCAAGTACTATCACTGTACCGTTTACACATCTGTATGCTGTGCATGTTTTATTTGTATTTTTTTATTTGACCTTTATTTAACTAGCAAGTCAGTTAAGAACACATTCTTATTTTCAATGATGGCCTAGAACAGTGGTTAACTGCCTTGTTCAGGGGCAGAACGACAGATTTGTACCTTGTCAGCTCGGGATTCGAACTTGTAACCTTTCGGTTACTAGCCCACCGCTCTAACCACTAGGCTACTAAGCAGACACCTTGAATGACACAGTGGCTCCTTTCAGCTGTACTACAATCCTGACGTAATGGTCTGCCGCACCATGTGACAAATAAACGTAGATTTTATTGATATAGCGTGTTTACCACATGGCCTTACATGAATTATTAAAGAGATGGGTGGGACTAAGGCTTAAACAAATCAAAATATATTTTATATTTGAGATTCAAAGTAGCCACCCTTTGTCTGATGACAGCTTTGCACACTATTGGCATTCTCTCACCAGCTTCATGAGGAATGCTTTCCAACAGTCTTGAATGGGGTTCCCACATATGCTGAGCACTTGTTGGCTGCTTTTCCTTCACTCTGCGGTCCGACTCATCCCAAACCATCTTAATTTGTTTGAGGTCAGGTGATTGTGGAGGACGGTCATCTGATACAGCACTCCATAACTCTCCTACTTGGTAAAATAGCCCTTACACAGACAGAGGTATGTTGAGTCATTGTTCTGTTGAAAAACAATGATAGTCCCACTAAGCCCAAACCAGATGGGATGGAGTATCGCTGCAGAATGCTGTGTAGCCATGCTGGTTAAGTATGTCTTGAATTCTAAATAAATCACAGACAATGTCATCAGCAAAGCACACCCACACCATAACACCTCCTCCTCCATACCTTACGGTGGAAATGCACATGCGGAGATCATCCGTTACACACACCGCGTCTCAAAAGACAGTGGTTGAAACCAAAAATCAAAAATTTCGACTCCAGACCAAAGGACAGATTTCCCACAGGTCTAATGTCCATTGCCCGTGTTTCTTGGCCCAAGCAAGTCTCTTCTGCTTATTGGTGTCCTTTAGTAGTGGTTTCTTTGCAGCAATTCAACCCATGAAGGCCTGATTCAAGCAGCTCTCTCTGAACAGTTGATGTTGAGATGTGTCCGTTACTTGAACTCTGTGAAGCATTTATTTGGGCTGCAATTTCTGAGGCTGGTATCTCTAAAGAACTTATCATCTGCAGCAGAGGTAACTCTGAGATCTTCCTTTCCTGTGGCGGTCCTCATGAGAGCCAGTGTCATCATAGCGATTGATGGATTTTGCAACTGCACTTGAAGAAGCATTAGAAGGAAAGAAATTCCACAAATTAAACTTTTAAGAAGTCACACCTGTTAATTTTAAATGCATTGCAGGTGACTACCTCATGAAGCTGGTTGAGAGAATGCCAAGAGTGTGCAAAGCTGTCATCAAGGCAAAATGTGGCTATTTGAAGATTCTCAAATCTAAAATATATTTTCATTTCTTTAACACTCTTTTGGTTACTACATAATTTGTGTTATTCATAGTTTTGATGTCTTCACTATTATTCTACAATGTAGAAACTAGCAAAAATAAACTTTTGACTGGTTCTGTATGTTTACATTGCCAAAGCAATTGAAATAGATAATAAACCGCACAACAATTTATTCGTATTTATGGATGCAATACAAGTTTGATAGTAAGGCACATGAAAGTTCACATGTTCCAGAAGGCATTTCTGACCAAAAAAATGCCTTTTGATAAATAAATTGTTTGTTTATGTTCAAATTTAACATTTCTTATATCAATAGACTATTCTAATATTTTCTGAATGTTAAATACAGCCGCCAACAGAACTCACGGGTAGTTTGAAAGAGCGAACGCGCGATGGCGGTAGACTACAGCAGTTATTTATTCAGACCCATAACCATTCAATCTTCGTGAAGAGAAATGAAAGCCTTCTGCATCTTATTCTAGTCCTATAGTGTTCAAGGATGTTATTAGAATGATGAAGATAAGGACAACAAATGTATTTAATTTAATTGTTGAAAGCAAGGAAGGAATGAAGCAACAATGGAGAGAGAAAGAGGAGGTATATCTGTGTCAGCCTACTAATTATGCAAATAGGCCTATTGTAGTTCAAAATCAAATGTAAATTTGCTAGCCTATACTTGTAACTTTGTAGGCTGCATGTGCTGCACCAGAATCATACGTTCTCTTCTGCTTCATCATGGTTTGAACGATGTGCGTAATTCCAGTCATATAATACGGTATAATAGTATAATACAATACGGTACAGTTCACATTCAAAAAGATCGGCCTGCTGGAGCTAGTTTCATTTATTTACCCAAGAGAGCATATAGCTAGCTACAATCTATGGGCTTTTATGTTTTTCTGTTGTGCGTAATGTGCAGTAGCCTATAAGATATAATGTATTAGATAACCGCACAATCATTTGGCTTTTTTGAGCTTGGGCTTGTGCTCATAAAATGTATTTAATATATGTCTCATTAATTGTATTTAAATATATGTCTCATTAAATGTATTTAATATATCTCATCAGGCTCAGGTAGCATCAGGTTGGAGTTTTCATGCTGATCAAAGCTCTAATCAAATATATGCTTTATAATGCTTTATAATGCTTTTGAATGACACTTCTGGTTTGGAGGGAAATACCGGGTACCTGGGAGAAAAGGGATTTATTCTCGGATGGAACATTTGTAAAATGCCGGAAAAATATTCACCCTATTACAGATGACTCAATCCCACTACTTCTGGCTGCTATTGACATAACCAGATAATGTCAGTGAGCGCTTTGACTTTCCTACAGGGCATATTGACTGTGATGTTTAGTTAGAGACAAAGACAAAGGCATATCTTAATGGCTTGTTCCATTTAAGCACACAAGCATGTGCACACACACACACCCACACACACACACCACACACACACACACACACACACACACAAACAAACACAGCCTTGAGGAAAGTTGACTTTTCTTTGACTTTTCTTCCTGAAAGAAGTGAATTATGGATCTGTGTGTTTGGGTGCCTCTATCTCCCTCAGACAGAGACCAGAGAACAGAGCCCTGTGAGAAGAAGAGACTATTCCCAGAGGCTAGCAGTGTGTTCTACTGTGTGAGAAAGCTGAATGAAAAAGCCCTAAGGCAGATGAACACAGCCTTTGCTAGCGGCTCTCACAACAGTTGAAATAATTAGTAGAGCCGAGAGGGAATAATGGACTCTTACACAAGTAAAAATAAACCATCCGTCCTGCTGCAGCATTCAGGCTTCTAGAAATGGAGAAACTGTTCTCCTGCCTGTTGACTGATTGGTTACTGTTCCATGTGTTCGGCATATTTTCGGCAGATCAGGTTTCTTTTTAGCTTTCCTGGCTAATCCGTTAGCAAGAGATGTCCCAACAAAGATGAATAACAGAAGTTTTTGGGGGTTTTTAATTTATTAATTTTGGTTTTTTTAAAGAAAATAAAACTTAGCCTTAGCTATGTCACCTGTACCTGAAATCATGTCATACATTTAAAATAGTCCCAATTTGTTCAATGTCTGTATTCTCTCTCTCCCCCCCCCCCCCCCCCCCCGTCACAGAATACCCACTTGGTACAAACTGGTAAGATCAACATTGTTTCAACATAATTTGTCAATGTACTGAGACATGGAATCAAAGTGGAAAATCCATGGGATTTGAAGAAAGTAATCAACGTAAATAGTTGTTTTGAGGTGAAATATCAACCATGGATTATGTCATCATGTTAACTAAATTTCAACATACACAAACCTTGTATAAAATAAGTTGAATTTGTACCTTTAACATTTTCAACGTTATATATCACATCAGAAAAAAATATAGATATATAGTCTGGGCAGCACCTCCTACTGGAGAGTTGACCTTATCTACAGGTACCCTTTGGTCTCCCATTCAGGCTTTAGCCAAGTACAGCTCTGCTTAACTATTTGTTACTGACTATTACCAATGTGCTATCGTGAGAATGATTGAGAGATCTCCACTTAAAAACTAAAGAGATTCACTGTGGTATCGAATTCATTGAAATGTAACCATACTTTATCAATCATCAATGATGCTATTTAGGCCTATGTGTGTACCGGTTTTCGTCGTCTGAAGAAGAGGAATCTGACCAAAATGAACATAGAATGCCCACCCAAATCACACCCTGACCAAACCAAAATAGAGACATAAACAGCTCTCTACGGTCAGGGCGTGACATACATACCATTTGCAAAGTCATCAACAGCTAMTGTTTAGAAATAGACAATACAGTGGGCCTAGGGTTTCAAGCTCAGGTTGATTTAAAAGGTAATGATATTTAATCTGGCTTTAATTCCAGTTTGTCTATAAATACAACATTTTATATGTTGGATTCACTTCTCCATCTCAACCAAATATCAGAGTTCAACAATAGGACTAAATCAAATCAGATAAATGATTAATGTGTAGACAAACCGTAATGAAAGCCAGGCTAAGTCAGTGGCACAGATAGAACTGTCTAAGCAGAAGATGCATCTCTTTCAAATGTTGATGTTTGGTTGCGTGGCCAAACAAAACACAATTCAATATCCCTTTTTGAAATACAATAAAATGGCCTATTAACTTGTTTACAAGTTAACCAATTATATGTTGGATTCATGGCTCCAACTCAAAAATAAAAGTTCAATATTACTTTTGTAATACAGTAAATAGCCTAAAGTTAAGGCTATTTTACAAACTAATGTAACGTTCAACCTTAAGATGAGTAACACATTTTCAGGTTACTGTAAATCTACATGTCTTCTTTTGTAATCATATAAAGAGTTCATGTTCAAGGTAGCATGCATAGGTCAACTAATGTAACGTTCAACCTTACAATGAGTAACACATTTTACTGTAAAGGTTACTGTAAATCGACATGTCTTCTTATGTATAAAGAGTTCATGTTCAAGGTAGCATGCATAGGTCATCGCAGGTCTGTGGACATCTTCTATAATTGCTGTAATAATCTACGCAGAGTCTCGGGAACAGCATTGATCATTTGCGCCGTGTACTTTTAATGTAATCTCAACTGCAATCCAGGTCATTTGCTTCTGCTATTAGATGAAGACCAGTGATATCACATTCATCTTATGTATGTATAAATAAATAAACTAAATCTGTGACATTTAATTCCCATTTGAACTTTGGTTGTGCTTTTAAATGGTTGAAAGGATAGTGATAACACATTGGCAATTCAACTGACTTTTGCCTGTCTTTTTGAGTGATATAGGCTGTGATCTCATTGATCAACGTCTCAACCAAATATTACCCAATTATCCACGTTAAAATGACCTAGTGTGGGTAGTGTTATTCCTATGCAATTGAAATAGTCTACATCTACATAAATGTGTATTTCATTTTATTTAACCTTTATTTAACTAGGCAAGTCAGTTAAGAACAAATTCTTATTTACACTGACGGCCTACCAAAAGGCAAAAGGCCTCCTGCGGGGACGGGGGGGATGGGATAAAACATACTAATATAGGACAAAACATCACGAAAAGAGAGACTACATAAAGAGAGACTACATAAAGAGAGACTTTTAAGACAACAACCATAGCAAGGCAGCAACACATGACAACACAGCATGACAACAACATGGTATCAACACAACAGGGCAGCAGCAAACATGGTAGCAGCACAACATGGTAGCACAGCACAACATGGTAGCAGCACAAACCATGGTAGCACGCACAACAAGGTAGACAGGCACAACAGGGTAGCAGCACACAGGGCAGCAGCACAACAGGGCAGCAGACAACATGGTAGCAGCAACAACATGGAGAATAGCAACAAAACATGGTAGCAGACAAACAGGTACAAGACAACAGGGTAGCAGCACAACAGGGCAGCAGCAGCGACACATGATAGCAGACAAAACATGGTACAACATTATTGGGCACAGACAACAGCACACAGGCAAAAGGTAGAGACAACAATACATCACGTGAAGCAGCCACAACTGTCAGTAAGAGGTTGAAATTAATGTTTATATTTGTGTATGAAGTGACTATAAACTGACATAGTCAGTATCTCCACACAGGCACTGCCCACCCCTTGGAGCCTGGTTCCTCTCTAGGTTTCTTCCTAGGTTCTGCCTTTCTAGGGAGTTTTTCTTAGCATCTGCATTGCTTGCTCTGGGGGTTTTAGGTATCTGGTATGAAGCACTTTGTGACAACTGCTGATGTAAAAAGGGCTTTATAAAATACATTCGATTGTTTGATGTCTATGATTTTATGCTAATGTGTCATATTTGCATATTTTTCATATTTACACTAATGGAATAGTTGTTTTTCTGCAGAATGTCCTAGACCTGATTTATTATTCTTTGTGTGAGTGTACTGTGTTGTCTAATCAAATCCTAGATGATAAAATGCAGGTCAGATTTGATTGGCCACTGGAGAATGATTTGGAGGGGGAGGGGTGTAGGAGGGAGCGAAGATCTATTTAGTGTATGTGTGTGTGTCTGTGTAGGGAAGATCTATATATGAGTGTGTCATGTTGAGCGATTGGGACACCACGTATCAGTAGACATGACACATACACGATAGTCCATGTAGCAGGAGACCAAATTCAACACATTGTGTCTCCATCCATGACTGGAGAGAGAGAAGAGGAAATTCATCTTGGATCTGGAGTGACATAGCTGAGAGAGGGAGAGCTGTGTATGCTGTGTTTTGTGTTATCCTTACGTAATGCCTCGTTCGCTTCAGCGACCCTCACACACACACAATCCTCTAGCACTAATCCGTTAGATAGAAGTATTCATCAAAGATGTCGTCCTGTCAAAGTGGGCAAGCTGAACAGCCGGTTTCTAAGAGCTGGGAATGATGAATTAGGGAAAGGAACTGGGGAAGGTACGAGAGTAGCTTCATTGCCGCCAAAACAGACATCCGGTGTCGTATGACTGTTGTGTCTGGTCGATGCGGATGGACATTGTTGTCGTAGTAGCATGTGTGTGAGTGGCATTGTAGACAGATTGGTAGATGTGCTGGTGTGATGTTCTGCTGAGATATTGGGATTGTAGTATGGTTATTATTGTGAGTGTTCCATGCTGTGTCTGTGTGTGTGTGTAGTGCGTTTTGACTGTTTTCTCTGGAGGATTGTTGTTGATAAGTCTTCGTGACAATGCCATGTGTAGTGCTGGAGAATGTGTGTGTTATTCATTCTGAGATTGGTATTGTTATATGTGAATGATGGGGTTCCTCTGGCGTGTGCAGTTGTGTGTGATCTGTGGTGGTGGTGGTTTGTGTTTCGTGCTGACGGATTGTTGGTTAGCTCATGGTATGTTGTTATTACAAGGAGCTTGTGTGGTGTTGTTATTGTGTGGATCGTCGTCGTTTACACGTGAGAGTGTGGTTGGCTTATTAATGTTGTGTGTGTTCCTAGTATGTGTGTGTGTGATGGTAGAGGGCTAGTCGACTCAAGACACGGGTTCCCAAAGTTGTTTGGCTGCGCACGACCTCCATTCTGATAATCTGAAATTCGGGCGACCCCAACCCATGTGAAAAAAAAGTAATGTAATTAACAGCCAACTGCTTTAATTTTTTATTTATGGGGGGCTAAGGCAGTCAATTAGTCTGAGACATAGTATAATCTCTATATCTCACCACCATTATACAATGAGATGGGTGTGGCTTGATGCATGTCGTGTAGGAGCTTCTCCAAGTCAGGMGGCGTGGTCAACAGTGKGCACCTCATCTCTGCTATCACATCTAATCTGGATCGATATTATTATTWTTTTGTTAATGCAGACAAGAGCACTGAATACAGCTTCACACAGATATGAGCTGGCGAAGGTTACCATACGTTTTATGGTGCTTTCAAGACAACTGGGAACTCTGACAAATACGAGGTCAAATCATGACATCAAACGATCTTCAGGTCAGAAAGTCGGAGCTCTAGAAAGAGGATGACCATTCAAAACGATTGTCCCCGGTTGGAGCTAGTCCCCCCCCCTAGTTGTCTTGAATGCACTGAAGTTGAAAGTATGATATTTCCAGAGTTCCCAGTTGTCTTGAATGCTGCATTAATGTTCAGAGGGAGACGGCAGTATTCCTGTTGAGTGAGAAACCAAAACTCTTCCATTAGTAGCCTGTGACTGCGTTGTCTGCAGCATTTGGTCACCTGACAGCTCGATCAGCTGCTCGATTTCACTTACCGGCATGCCAACTGAGCCAGGATCACAGTCAAACGGATTGGGAAGAAGGTCCCAGGGTGCTCTTCCAGGCGTTTGAGGTGAGCAGTCATCAATCGTATAGGACACTTACTGACGCTTGTTTTCTGTTAGAAACATGCACTGCCAAGGGGGGGGCGTGGTTCACTTTTGAAAGACGGTGACTGATTCGGTCACTCACCTGTAGAATGTTTTGCATTTCCATAATCGTGTTCAGTTCGTTTACTTCACCATATATGTCTGTTAGGAGACACATTTTCTCTTTCACAAAGTCAACCAAGTACCTTTTTTTTTTTTTTTACATCCACAGCAGTTCTTCAATACAAAAACATCTTTTCAACACTCCCCCACGATCACCACCAAGCCTCGGTGTGAAATAGAACATCATCATGCTCTGATCTCATATCTCCACCTAGTTTTGTGGGCAGTGGATGTGGTTTGATGTAGTTTACAGTCGAAGTTACCTGCTGCATATCTCCGAGGTCTGCGCTCAGCTCTTTTGCCGCCAGTTGCTCTCTCAATTCAAAAAAGATTTAAACACTTCACCTCGATAACCACCAAGCCAAGTGAAATAGAACAGTCATGCTCTGATCCGATATCTCTCCACAGTTTTGCGATGTAGTTTACAGTCGAAGTTACCTGCTGCATATCTCCGAGTTCTGCGCTCAGCTCTTTTGCCGCCAGTTGCTCTCGGTGAAACCATTATAGCTCAGTGGGTGTGTCATACAATGTGTCCATATGGCAGAGGGACACACATGCATAACTAGAGCGCAGAGGCCTGCCTGCCGTCCTATGATCGATCGAGCCTCATCTGTGCAAAAGCCCACCATTCGATCCCATGGAATCTGTTTTTCGTCAATATAACAACGCAGCATACTGAACATCCCGTACGCGTTTCACGCTCGGTAATCGTGAGGCAGAACAATATGTCCTCATGAATAGCATCCCCGACAAGTAGCGAACTAAAGTCAATGCATTGGCATCTCGGCCCTCACAGCTAACGTCCATTTGGAGAGCATTAAGGAGGGTTTGAGTTCATTCATTCAGTTCCTGTTGAACGCTAACTATAGCATTACATTCTTAGTTTCACACTGTTATCTGACAAAATGTTAAGATGTGAATTGCTGTGCCTTGCCTTCCACACATTATTTTCACTATATCAATTGCGGCTGCTAGTATCAAAGTCTCTGCAATAGTGTGTGGTGTCATAGCGTAGCGGCCTAGCATTCACCGTGGGAATGTCAAGTGCAACGGTTAAGTGCACCTTTTCCATGATCTAGGGTCGCTTTCTGGTTGAATTTGATCTTTTATAGATTTTAAATAATTTTCATGTTCGATTTTTAAGGTTAACATTACAATGATTTGCAGATACAACGACAATATTATATTGTTGCAGTGAATTCGGAAGTAGTTCAGACCCCTTACCTTTTCTCCACATTTGTACTTACAGCCTTATTCTAAAATGGATTCAATTGATATTTTTATCATAAATTTACACACAATACCCCATAATGACATCACAATACCCACATAATGCACATCAATACCCCATAATGGCATCACAATACCCCATAATGACATCACAATACCCATAATGACAAAAGTGAAAACAGGTTTAGATTTTTTATTTTAAAAAAATAGATACCTTATTTACAAAAGTATTCAGACCCTTTGCTGTGGGGGCTATACTGTATTCCTGCATTACTGTGGGCTTTCCTACTCTGCATACTCGTGCGCTATATCTACCTGCATTACTGTGGGCTATATCTCACTGCATTACTGTCGGCTATATCTCTACATTACTGTGGCTGTATCTCCTACATTACTGTGGGCTATATCCTGCATTAGCTATGTCTATAGCAGTAAGTAGCATTATAAATGGATTAGATGTTTATCAGATCATGTCCTCGACTAGCCAGCTCGCAGTATGTGGACATGGCTGCACTGGCTGACATGGCTGTTGATTGTACTAGAACTATGGACAATGGAGCATGGACAGGTTTTTAGATTTTTTTTTTGCAAATGTATATTTTTTTAATACCTTGTTTAGATAAGTATTCAGACCCTTTGCTATGAGACTCAAATTGAGCTCAGGTGCATCTGTTTCCATTGATCATCCTTGAGATGTTTCTACAACTTGATTGGAGTGCACCTGTGGTAAATTTAATTACTTGGACATGATTTGGAAAGGCACACACCTGTCTATGTAAGGTCGCACAGTTGACAGTGCATGTCAGAGCAAAAACCAAGCCATGAGTTTGGAAGGACTTGTATGTAGAGCTCCGAGACGGGATTGTGTCGAGGCACAGATCTGGGGAAGAGACCAAAACATTTCTGCAGCATTGAATGTCCCAAGAACACAGTGGCCTCCATCATTCTTAAATGGAAGAAGTTTGGAACCACCAGCCTCCTCCTAGAGCTGGCTGCACCGCCAAACTGAGGCAATTGTGGAAGAAGGGCCTTGGACAGGGACGTGACCAAAGACCCCGATGGCCACTCTGACAGAGCTTTCAAAGTGCTTCTGTGGATATTGGAGAACATTCCAGAGGACACCATCTCTACAGCACTCCCCCAATCAGGCCTCGATGGTAGAGTGGCCCAGACTGAACCCACTCCTCAGTAAAAAGGCACATGACAGCCCGCTTGGAGTTGCGCCAAAGGCACCTAAAGGACGCAGACCATGACAAACAAGATTTTCTGGTCTGATGAATTCAAGATTGAAACTTTGGCCTGAAGGCCAAGCCGTCAACTCTGAAGGAAACATGGCACCCATCCCTACGGTGGCAGCATCATGCTGTGGGGGGTTTTTCAGCGGCAGGGACTGGGAGACTAGGAGCTTTCTTCAGTGCAGTCAATGAAGAGCACAACCACAGGGAAATATTTTATTGGAGGAGGTTAATAAGTGTGTGGCAAAGCTGGGACTGAGTTTTGAAAAGTTACCATGTGAGTGACACTGATAGGTGCCCAAACTTGACAGGAAAACACATTGGCCTTTTGAAAAGGATACAAGATCAAGTTGCTGTGCTGAACCCAGATGAGAAATAATTTTCCTGCATTTCATTATTGATCAGGAGGTGCTCTGTAAATGTGTTCTGAAAATGAGGCCATGTTGTGGATACAGTCACTAAAGTGGTAAACTTCATAAGAGCAAAATCTTTAAACACAGGAGTTTGTCTCATGTTGGAAGAGACAGAGTCGGGTCATGCAGATCTCCCCTACACACAAACATGAGATGGTTGAGTTTGGGAGGGTGAGTAAAGATGTGGGAACTGAAGTCGGAGATTGCTGAGTTTTTGCAAATGAAAGGAAAATTGTGGATTTTCCTTCAACTGCAAGATAAAGAATGGTTGGCTGACTTTTGCTTCACCCGTGGAACTATGACCTCATGAATGAAACTAATTCTTCCAAACTTACAAGGGAAGGGCCTTTTTTGCACATCACAGATGTACAGCCTTGGTCAAAGCCTTTACTCCTCCTGAGCCGTCAAGTAGAAGCCAACAATCTCACCCACTCTGACACTATTAGTCTGTTCCTATCAGATGACCAGTGGGAGAAGTATACATCCACCTTCTGACACTACTAGTTGTTCCCTATCAGATGACCAGAGGAGAAGTATAACATCCACCTTACTACTAGTCTGTTTCCCTATCAGATGACCAGCAGGAGAGTATACATCCACCTTCCTACTAGTCTGTTCCTATCAGATGACCAGGGAGAAGTATACATCCACCTTCCTCTAGTCTGTTCCCTTCATCAGATGACCAGTGGGAGAAGTATACATCACCTTCCACACTATTAGCTCCTGTTCCCTATCAGATGACCAGCAGGAAGTATACATCCACTTCCTACTAGTTCTGTTCCCTATCAGATGACCAGAGGGAGAAGTATACATCCACCTTCCTACTAGTCTGTTCCCTATCAGATGACAGCAGGAGAAGTATACATCCACCTTCCAACACTACTAGTCTGTTCCCTATCAGATGAACCAGCAGGAGAAGTATACATCCACCTTCCTACTAGTCTGTTCCCTATCAGATGACAGCAGGAGAAAGTATACATCCACCTCTGACACTACTAGTCTGTTCCCTATCAGATGACCAGGGGAGAAGTATACATCCACCTTCCAACACTACTAGTCTGTTCCCTATCAGATGACAGCAGGAGAAGTATACATCCACCTTCCTACTAGTCTGTTCCCTTCAGATGACCAGCGGGAAGTATACATCCACCTTCTACACTCTAGTCTGTTCCTATCAGATGACCAGTGGGAGAAGTATCAATCCACCTTCCTACTAAGTCTGTTCCCTATCAGATGACCAGGGGGGAGAAGTATACATCCACCTTACTACTAGTCTGTTCCCTATCAGATGACCGCAGGAGAAGTATACACTCACCTTCACACACTAGTGTCTGTTCCCTATCAGATGACCAGCAGGAGAAGTATACATCCACCTTCTGACACTACTAGTCTGTTCCCTATCAGATGACCAGGGAGAAGTATACATCCACCTTCACTACTAGTCTGTTCCCTATCAGATGACCAGGGAGAAGTATACATCCACCTTCTACAACTAGTCTGTTCCCTATCAGAGACCAGTGGGGAGAAGTATACATCCACCTTCCTACTAGTCTGTTCCCTATCAGATGACCAGGGTGAAAGTTATACATCCACCTTCCAACACTACTAGTCTGTTTCCCTATCAGATGACCAGAGGGAGAAGTATACATCCACCTTCACTACTAGTCTGTTCCCTATCAGATGACCAGCGGAGAAGTATACATCACTTGCTTGCTTTGAACGTGAGTTTTCTCGTTGTTTTGAGAATTTCAAAGTGTTTGAAAATTATATTGCTGTTGGATTCTCTCTCCTTTCACCTTCATTGTGGATAACCTTCCACCCTACTTGACTTTGATCTTCAGTCTGATGCAGTTATTGGAGAACTATTCAAACTCAATGTCACTGACAAGGTTCTATGCATCTCTCGATGAACAAAACTTTCCAAAGTTAGGAGTCGTCTCAGAAGATGTCTGTACTGTTTGGGTCAACCTATTGTATGCGAACAGACATTTTCAGTGATGAAATATAACAAGTCAAGCTCAGATCATCTCTTACTGACTCTCACCTTCTACAGCAATCCTGTGCATAGCGACGTCAGAAACTATATCTGACTTCACTGCTCTAGTCAATGCCCATCAGAGACTTCTCCTCACACTGATTGAGTAGTTTAAATGTAATGTTGAGCTCTCTCTCTTTCTTGTGTTTTTGTGCATAACCGTTAACAAGAGTTCGTGTCCGTGGTGCTGAATGCACAGTGTACTTTTCCCTCCGTGTGTTCATTGATGTTTAATAATGAAATACCTACCAAAAGGGGAACATGGATGTGGTTTATTTCGTGTATGTTTAAAAAAAAAAGTTAAATAAGTATCATATCTGGATGTGATTTACAGTAGAATATTCTGTCAACATACACATGATGTATAATCCTGTAATATGATTCATGCCCGCGATGGCAAAAAATATATCTAATGTGGCCTCCATGGAAAATAATTGCCCAGCCAGGAGAAAGGGTCTGAATTACTTATGTAAATGTGATATTTCAGTTTTTTTTATATATATATTATACACACAGTAGGGGCAAAAAGTATTTAGTCAGCCCACGCAATTGGTGCCAAGTCTCTCCACTTAAAAGATGAGAGAGGCCTGTAATCTTTCATCATAGGGTACACTTCAACTATGAACAGACAAAATGAGGAAAAAAAATCCAGAAAATCCACATTGGTAGGGATTTTTTTACGGAATTTATTTGCAAATTATGGTGGAAAATAAGTATTTGGTTCACCTCAAACAAGCAAGATTTCTGGCTCTCACAGACTTGCAACTCTTCTTATTTAAGAGGCTCCTCTGCTCCTCCACTCGTTACGTCCTTGTATTAATGGCAGCCTGTTTGTAACGTTGTTCATCAGCTATAATAAATGTCTTTTACATCCGGATGTTCCACAACTAAACAGTCAACTCCAAACTCCACTATGGCCAAGACAAAGAGCTGTCACCAAGGACCCAGAAACAAAAATTGTAGGGACCTGCACCAGGCTGGGAAGACTGAATCTGCAAGGTAGCAGCTTGATTTGAAGAAAATCAACTGGTGGGAGCAATTATTAGGAAATGGAAGACATACAAGACCACTGATAATCTCCCTCAGATCTGGGGTCTCACCGCAAGATCTTACCCCGGTGGGTCAAATTGATGGCACAAAAGATGAGCAAAAATCCCAGAACCACACGGGGGGATCCGTAGGTGAAATGACCTGCACAGGAGCTGGGACCAAAAGTAACCAAGCCTACCATCAGTAACACACTAGCCGCCAGGTGACTCAATCCTGCAGTGCCAGACGTGTCCCCTGCTTAAGCCAGTACATTGTCCAGGCCCGTCTTGAAGTTGTTCTAGAGAGCATTTGGATGATCGCAGAAGGAAGATGGGGAGAATGTCCATATTGGTCAGATAAAACCAAAATATAACTTTTTGGTAAAACTCACTCGTCGCTGTTTGGGGGAGGACAAAAGAAATGCCCTGAGGTTTGGCAATCCCAAGAACACCTTACCCTACTGTGAAAGTCTAGATGGGGGAGTGGAAACATCAATGCTGTTTTGGGGCCTGTTTTTTCTGCAAAGGGACCAGGACGACTTGATCCGTGTAAAAGGAAAGAATGAATTGGGCCATGTATCGTGAGTTTTGAGTGAATAACCTCCTTCCAAGCAAAGGGCACCTCGATGATAGAAACGTGGCTGGCGTCTCTTCAGCATGACAATGATCCCAAACCACTGAGGGGCTGGGGACTGGGCCCGGGCCAACGAAGGAGTGGCTTCGAAGAAGCAATTTCAAGGTCCTGGAGTGGGCCTATGGTAGAGTTCTTCCAGATCTCAACCCCATAGAAATATCTTTGGAGGGAGTTGAAAGTCATGTTGCCCAGCAACAGCCCAAACACATCACTGCTCTAGAGGAGATCTGCATGGAGGAATGGGCCAAAATACAGCAACAGTGTGTGAAACCTTGTGAAGACTTACAAAAAACGTTTGACTCTGTCATTGCCAACAAAGAGTATATAACAAAGTATTGAGATAAACTTTTGTTATTGACCAAATACTTATTTTCCACCATAATTTGCAAATACATTCATAAAAAATCCTACAATGTGATTTGGATTTTTTTTCTCGTTTTGTCTGTCAATGGTTGAAGTGTACTATGAGAAAATTACAGGCTCTCTCATCTTTTTAAGGGGAAACTTGCACAATTGGTGGCTGAATATACTTTTTTGCCCCACTGTCTTATATATATATATATACACAATTGCAGAAATGTCTAAAAACCTGTTTCTGTTTTGTCATTATGGGTATTGTGTGTAGATTGATGAGGGGAAAAAAACGATTTAATACATTTAGAATAAGGCTGTAACGTAAAAATAAATGTGGGAAAAGTCAAGATATCGGAATACTGACCACATGGGGTCGCAACCCCTAGTTTTGGAACCGCTGCTCTGAGATAATGTCTCTGATGTTAATAGGTAGCGTGTGTTGTGGCAGGGCGGTGCACTGTGTTACTGTCATCGTCACCTCTGGATCTGATACCAGCTGTTGACATGAATATAGCCTGAGCTCAGTGCCTCTAGGGGTGGTGTGTCTGTCTGTGACATGTCGTAGTCCTGCTGAGTTCCCTCTAGGACAGGAGTGTCAAACTCATTTTGCCCCGAGGTCATTCGGTCTTCATCGAGGTCCGGAGGGTCACACTAAAAATGTATTATCTTTCTTCGCCGTCAAAATTTGCAAAAGAAATTGTCCTCTATCCATCCTCTTTTGGAATTTCGATGCCCCCTGTCTGTCTAAATTTCATTTCGATGACTGTTAGCAAGCTGGACAGAGTAAAGAGTATAAATATAGGTCCATTATCATGTCTACAGTTTCCATTTGGTTTTCATCTTTTCAATGTCGATTGACATCATTTTCCCCGTGGGCCGGATTGAATGGGCTCAGTAATGACTCCCTCTGGGACGGCAGGTGAAGGAAGTGACCTTTACACGGGACGGATCTTAATAGTCTAWAATGGCCTCCTCTCCTTGTCTCCTCTACTTCATCTCAATAGTCTACCAAGGCTTCCTCCTCATTTCAGGGATCTCAAYGAAAGGATATGAGGTGTGGACTTTGAGATGCACCCATAAAGTCTAACACAGAATCCTCTGTCCACTAATGGGAATAAAGCGCCTACTGTCTTCTCGACTAATGAAAAAGCAACCAAAGCAGAGGGCCATGTCTCTGAAGACAGACACCGTACAGATACTCCAGTCATTGTAAAAGAAAAACACTTACTGCTCACAACAAGCCATTTACATAGAGACTAGGTAGACCTGTSTTTTTTATTATATTATATATTATTATACACCCAAATAGTGTGTGTGTGTTGATGTGTGGTTGTCCTACAAGAAACATGGGATAGAGGAGATGGACCCACTGGTTGCCCTCTAGGTTACAGAGAACTGGTAGTCCCATCCACCAAACTACCAGGTGTGAAACAGTGTAGACTCAGGGAGGTATGCTAATTAGGCATAGTGCAGACCTAACCTACTGTATTAAGTTAGTCACATCTGGCTAGAAATGAATGAGGAAATGATCTCAACAGAGAAAAATGTCCTCCTGTGTGCTACCTATATCCCCCCCAATAGAGGGGGAGATCAACCATTTCCAGGCCCAGGGACATGTACTAGTCTGTGGTGACTGTCACCCTCAGCACACAGGGGGACAAGGGGACAAACACCTACCTGGAGGTGACAYCATTCKKRCCCCCATATGCCRCCCWAGYCACAACTATGACAAAACAACCAACAAAAACAGGTCACAACTCCTGCAGCTCTGTCGTACGCTAYGTCTGTACARAGTCAATGGTAGGCTTCGAGGAGACACTTACGGTAGGTACAKCTACAGCTCATRCCTTGGCAGTAGTACTGTACATTACTTATCACTGACCTCAACCCAGTCTCAGAGCATTCACAGTCAGCCCACTGACACCCCTATCAGATCACAGCAAAATCACAGTTAACAGAGACATACTCAATCATGACGCATCAAAGCCAAAGGAGCTGCACAATATTAAGAAAATGCAATAGATGGAAGGAAAGTAGTGTAGAAACGTACCAAAAAACAATTAGGCAACAAATTCAATCCCTTRTAGAGAGACCACGTATTTCTCCCTGCACACCCTAACTGACAAACAAACCGAAACAATGGCAAGTCTTCTTATGCTTTGTTTATTTGAAAAATGCTTTTGACTCAATTAGTCATGAGGGTCTGCTATTCAAATGGATGGGAAGTGGTGTTGGGGGGGGAAACATACGACATTATAAAATCCATTGTACACAAACAACAAGTATGCGGTTAAAATTGGCAAAGAAAAACACATTTCTTTCCACAGGTCCGTGGGGTGAGACGGGGGATGTATGGRTGTGGCCAAAKGTTTTGAGAATGGCACAAATATTAATTTTCACAAAGTCTGCTGCCTCAGTTTGTATGATGGCAATTTGCATATACTCCAGAATGTTATGAAGAGTGATCAGATGAATTGCAATTAATTGCAAAGTCCCTCTTTACCATGCAAATGAACTGAATCCCCCAAAAACATTTCCACTGCATTTTAGCCCTGCTACAAAAGGACCAGCTGACTAACTTGAGACTCTGCCTGTAGAATTCTGCAACAATATGCTCAGTGTACAACGTAAAACACCAAATAATGCATACAGAGCAGAATTAGGCCGATACCCACTAATGATCAAAATCCAGAAAATAGCCGTCAAATTCTACAACCACCTAAAAAGAAGCGATTCCCAAACCCATAACAAAGCCATCGCCTACAAAAGATGAACCTGGAGAAGAGTCCCCTAAGCAAGCTGGTCCTGGGGCTCTGTTCACAAACACAAACASACCCCACAGAGCCCCAGGACAGCAACACAATTAGACCCAACCAAATCAMGAGAAAACAAAAGATAATTATTTCCAATGTGTCAAGTAATTAACAAAAAACCCCAGAGCAAACTAGAATGCCATTTGGCCCTAAACAGAGAGTACACAGTGGCAGAATACCGGACCACTGTGACTGACCCAAAATTAAGGAAAGCTTTGACTATGTACAGACTCAGTGAGCATAGCCTTGCTATTGAGAAAGGCCGTTGTAGGCAGACCCGACTCTCAAGAGAAGACAGGCTATGTGCACACTGGCCACAAAATGAGGTGGAAACTGAGCTGCACTTCCTAACCTCCTGCCAAATGTATGACCATATTAGAGACATGTATTTCCCTCAGATTACACAGACCCACAAAGAATTTGAAAACACATCCAATTTTGACAAACTCCCATATCTTCTGGGTGAAATATCACATTGTGCCATCACAGCAGCAAGATTTGTGACCTGTTGCCACAAGAAAAAGGCAACCAGTGAAGAACAAACACCATTATAAATTCCCTTTTGTACTTTAACTATTTGCACATTGTTACAACACGGTATATAGCCATAATATGACATTTGAAATGTCTTTATTCATTTGAAACTTTCGTGAGTGTAATGTTTACTGTTAATTAGTTATTGTTTATTCACTTTTGTTTGATCTATTTTACTAGTTTTGGCCATTTTAACACGTTTCCCATGCCAATAAAGCCGTTTGAATTTAATTTTAGAGAGGCAGTCATCTTCTTTTATTATCAGAGTTTAGTATCATCAAGCATCTCTCTTCCTCTTCTCTCTCTTTCTATCCATCCATCTTCCTTTCTCTCTTTCTCTGTCTTCACTTAGCTTCATATCTCTTTCCATCTCCTCTTCCCTTTCTCTATCACTGCATATCTCTCTTTCCAGCTCCCCCTCTTTCTCTGCCTCATAGGTGATTTCTCTAGGCAGAGTAATTTAATTACATAATTAATGACAGTGAGTCAGCGTGTGAGCTAGAYTGGGAAAGAGAAAATCAGACAGAGAGAAAGACAGATGGAATTAGTAAATCCATTGTTTAGCGACGGCTCGGGTGTGCGTGTTTAGTCCTGCAGAAGTTCGTTTTTTGGGGCCGCACTCGCCCAACACCGGCCACATCAATTCAGAGCCCCACCSGATATCCGACATCATGACAGATTTTTCTCCGCAACCCGACCCACCCTCATATAATTCTTCCCAGACACGATCCGTGACCCGCCAAATAAAATCGATTTATTTAAATGTTTTTATGAGTAGTAGTCTATTATTCCCCTCCTTGCATGAATTAATTTGTCTGCATGTCTATTCAACACTTAGATAAAAGGATACCATGCCATGTATTAAAAAATGCATATTTTATTTTTACAAGGAGATGCGGCACATTGACWACTCAAAACGCTCTGAAAAAAGGGCTTTCCTCTTACCTAATGAAGCCTATAGCTGACATAAAAAACAAGACTTTTACATTCAATATTGTTTAGTTAGTCATATAGTTTAATTAAAACATAAATAAACTATTCCCAGAATCGAATATAGGCTGTTAAAATAATTGTGTTCAGTTGGCTATGCTACTCAAACTATTACCAGCGCACCAGTTTAAACTGAATATATCCCTGGTTATGGTTRGAAATGAACGAAAGCCTGAATTAATGTCATAATTATCTGATAATAAACTGAATTAGCATCTTGTAAACAAATACCTGATTGCACTTTGCCGGCTGTGCGTCTATCTAGCAGTTATTGTCCTCCACAATGACTTAAACGTCCTTCCAAACCGGGGATTTCACTCTCGCACCACCTGTTTCCATGATTCCATATATCTTTCTTTTTATGTCTCCGGTTAGGCCTGCGTTAGACATTTTCACGTAAACTAGGCTAGCCAGGAGAAGTACGCTTTGGCAACTTATTCTCACGTGGAAGGATGAAACGTAAGTTTCTACACKGCTCACAGAATAGTATACTTCCCTGTGTATCTGACCGGATGCAGGAGTCAAATGCGATTTTGTTTGTGTGCGCGTGCATGCACGTGTGTGGGTGTTCAGTACAACCCTKCACGTGTCAATGAATAACTCCTAATGGCTCCTATAGCACGAGAATTAATGCAACATKCTCAACCGGAATTATGGGTAAATCTTTGTTGACAGGAACACTGTCCGACAAGTCGTCAGGAGTGGTGATTGATGGGCTGATAGAGAGATCAATCGTTGGGGCGTCAGGTAGCCTTGTGGTTAGAGCGTTGGGCCAGTAACCAAAAGGTAGCTGGTTCGAATCCCAGAGCTGACAATCTGTCGTTCTTTCCCTGAGCATTGTTCTGTCATTGTAAATAAGACTTTGTTTTTAACTGACTTGCTAGTTAAGTAAAGGTGATATATATATATATATATATATATATATATAAAGAAAGAGTAGGAGATCTTAGCTTGAAGACATTGATGTGAATTGAAATTGAAATGACAGTATTGAGTCTTCACAGCATTCAGAGGTGAAATTGTGTCATTTCCAGTGTTCTGTTTAAAGGTTTAGTCAATGATGCCAATGAAAGAGTGTTGTCTAAAACATATGTGCGGTAATGAACTGTACATGTGAGTTGGATGTTGCAGTATCATTACAGTACCTTTGGTACATATATTTATTTACTGGCGTTAAAAAGCACTTTATATTCAGACTTTCAAATAAAGCAATTCAATTCTTTGAAGTTGTTCAACCCCACTGTAGAGCTAGAACTGAATCGTGTTATTCTTCTGTAGTAAGAGAGAGAGAGAGAATGATTAGGAAATAGAAGAGAGAGAGAAGTAGAGAGGTAGGAAAAAGAGAAAGAAGGGGGAGAGAGAGAGAAGGAGAGAAAGAAGGGGAGCGAGAGAGAAACCAAACTCAGCATCAGAATTCTGCACAAATATAATTTGTGTACGACTCAAAACCCCAAACAACGCCAGCAGTGCAGAATTAGGACTATACCTGTTATCACAATCTACAACCTCCTAAAGGAGCAATGCCCACACATTCCACCACAAAGCCCTCACTTACAGAGAGAAGAGTCTCTTCAGCCAGCTGGTTCTGGACTGTTCACAAACACAAACAGACCCCACAGAGCCGCAGGACAGCAACAAAATTAGACCCAACCAAATTATGAGAAACAAAAAGATATAATTTCACACACTGGAAGAATGAACCGAAAACAGAGCAAATTGGAATGCTATTTGGCCCTAAACAGAGATACTCTGTGGCAGATACCTGACCACAGTGATGACCAACATTAAGGAAAGCTTTGACTATGTACAGACTCAGTGAGCCTTGCCTTGCTGTTGAGAGAGACAGAGGTGTAGCCTGGCAGACAGGGTGGAGGTTACAGTAGGTTATTCTGGCTACAGATAACCTCTCTCAGTCATTCCTGCTGGGTCGGACGTCACTTCAGAACCTCAGGGCAGGAGAGAGAGAGAGGGTAAGAGGTATAATGGAATGTAGTGTTTTCAGGCTCTGGTCTGATAAGATCTGTACATTGATGCTCTGTCACTTTTTTGAAGTTGTAATGGAGGGTAAGGGGTAGTGTAAGGGTGAGGATGGAGAATGAGGAGTGTAGTGTGAGAGGGAGAATAAGCGGAGC
>NW_019945346.1:0-5713 GCF_002910315.2 Salvelinus sp. IW2-2015
AGAGTACCTGTGAGAGAGTACCTGTGATAGAGTACCTGTGAGAGAGTACCTGTGAGAGAGTACCTGTGAGAGAGTACCTGTGAGAGAATACATGTGATAGAGTACCTGTGATAGAGTACCTGTGAGAGAGTACCTGTGAGAGAATACGTGTGATAGAGTACTTTTGATAGAGAATCTGTGAGAGCAGTAAAGGAGGTGCAGGTAACCATAATCTTCAAGAGATGGTTTATGGAGTCTATTAATGCATGTCTGGAGTTTGACCTCAGGTTCAGGGTTCCCCTTTTCATGTTTCCCCTTTCTCTGTTGCAGATGGATGATATAATGTCCTGCTCTGTTTTGAAGAGAGAGTGTAAAGGAGAGAGAGAAGAGGCAGAGAGAGAGTGGAGGAAAATGAGAGACAGTGATACAAGACAGTTAGGAGGGGAACGACAGAAAATGAAAGAGTAAAACACTGTACTCATTGTGCAATGAAGTGAGCTGTTATTTGATGAAGAGGACTAACCACAGCTTTATCGACCAGAGATAAACCGTGCAGAGAATGGGTCCCAAATAGAACCCTATTCCCTATTAAGCACACTATGTAAGGAATARGGAGTCATTTGGGCCGCAAGAGAGACTGCTGTGTTCTGACAGAAAGCAGGGAAAATATATGCTCTCCCTAAAAAAAAACAGGAAAGGAAGACAGAAAGGAAAGATCCTTGTAAAGAGGAGGGTGAGTGTGGAGAAATGGTTTGTAGAGCTGAAAGTTAAAGTAAAGCCCTCAGCTGTTTGAGTTGGAGCAGGAGAGATGAGAGAGGGGAGGAGAGAGGGGAGGAGAGAGGGATGAAAGAGGCGAGGGAGGAGAGGAGTGAGGAGAGGAGTGAGGAGAGTGAGGAGAGGAGTGAGGAGAGAGAGGAGAGAGGGAGGAGAGAGAGGAAGGAGAGGGGAGAGAGGAGATGGTTTGATATTGAGATAAAAGAGGCTGCATTGGACCTTTAAATCACAGAGGGGTATATGGCATTGATTGGTATTTCAGTAGAAAGATGTAGTCTTAGTGTGTGTTCTTCCGCTTGGAGCAATATGAAGGGTAAAAGGCAACAAACACAGGACACGCTCTGGTAAACTTTGTTGTGGACTTCAATCACGCAAGCACACACACACAACCACACACACACACACACACACACACAACACACACACAACACACACACACACACACACACACACACACACAACACACACACATCACACAACACACCCACAACACACCACACACACACACTCTCAGGGGGGAATGAGAGATGAGGAGTCAGAGAGGAATAGAAGATGTATAGAAGGGAATGGACGATAGAGAGAGTAAGAGGCCAGGTTGTTCTGGACATTAGCAAGCGCCCCTGCTAACCCAATCTGAAACTGGTGAAGCCCCATGGAGAATGTCCATGATTATCATAGGGAACACAGCAACACCGACTGCAGAGAATACATCACTGCACGCTACAACATCCTTTGTCTGGCATCCCAAATGACACTGCCTTATTCCTATATATCGCACACTTTTGACCAGGGCCGCACACTGTGAGTTAGCGACATTATATTACGTCTAATAGGTAACGCATTTGGGGAGCATCCTTAGATACCAACGTCACTGGCATAACCTCGCTCAGCAGACCAACCGCACACTTTTGAAAACCCGCTCCAAAGACGAAAACTGCTTTCATAACAAGCAGTAGAGAGATTGGAGTTCTTTCTTCCTCTTCAAAATAAATCACATTCATTCATATGCATTACATATCCTCTCTATCCCCTTGACTTGCGGCTCTTCTTACTTTCTGCTCTCACATGCTCATTGAATTGCGACTCCAGCTTTCTCTTCCTATTCAAAGGACTTATTCCATCTTCCTCCTCATCTCTTCTTTCCATAGTGTTCCTCTCATGAAAGATAATCTCCTCTCTCTCTCTCTCTCTCTCTCTCTCTCTCTCTCTCTCTCTCTCTCTCTCTCTCTCTCTCTCTCTCTCGTCTCTCTCTCTCTCTCTCTCTCTCTCCTCTCTCTCTCTTCTCTCTCCTCTCTCTCTCTCTCTCTCTCTCTCTCTCGTCTCTCTCTCTCTCTCTCTCTTTATTGTTTTCACTCTCCCCATCACCTCGACAGAGCAGAATGCTTTGAGAGCTGATGTGAATGATTAACTGACTGGGTAAGAAAGAGAGAGAGAGAGACTGAGGTGAGCATGTAGCCACTACCGGAGTTACTCAAACAGGTATCTCACCATTTCAATTAAAACACATATTTGCCCAAGGAGAAATATCTCCACGCAGCTTCACACACACATCTCAGGGTTTACAAGTGAAGCTATGCAGCACATATAAACAATAACTACAATGGATACACATGGCAATCACCAGTCCCATTAATTGAGAGGGCTACTCTTAATGGAAGTGAAAAATTAGTGAGGTGGAATTCTTCAGGTCATGATTTAAAACTCCTTCTGTTGTTGGAAGTGGACAAGAACAGGAACAACTGATAGGTATTCATCACATAGTCATAATGTTATGACATCGAGTATTTACATTTAGTAGGATAGAGCCAAATACAGAATGTAAGGATATATGGATTCCAAAGGATCCTTTGTACTTAGTTCCTTTTCATTCTGGAATGCTGTGGACACTTTTTTGTATTGTTCAGATATTCATACCTTTAGAAGGAAAACCTTAGGCTAGGAGCCTGAAATGACTGTTTCTATGATAGATATGCCTCTCTTTTTCTCCTCTCTCTCGTCCTCTCCTCTCTCCTCCTCTCTGCGCTCTCTCTCCTCTCTCCCTCTTCTCTCCTCTCTCTCTCCTCTCTCTCCTCTCCTCCTCTCCTCTTCTCTTCTTTCTCTCTCCTCTTCTCCTCTCTCTCTCCTCTCCTGCCCTCTCTGTCCTCTCTCTCCTCTCCTCTTCTCTCTCTCTCCCCTTCATCTCCTCCTCGCCCTCCCTCCTTCTCTCCTCCCTCTCTCCTCTCTCGTCCTCTACCCCTACCTCTTCTCCCCTCTTCCTCTCGCTCACTCTCCTCACTCCCCTTCCTCACCCTCTCCTCCTCTCGCCTCTTTCATCCTCTCTCCTCCCCTCTCTCCTCCCCTCTCTCATCTCTCCTGCTCCAATCAAACAGCTGAGGGGCTTTATCTTTAACTTTCAGCTCTACAAACCATTTCTCCACACTCCACCCTCCTCTTTACAAGGATCTTTCCTTTCTGTCTTCCTTTCCTGTTTTTTTTAGGAGAGCAGCATATTTTCTCCCTGCTTTCTGTCAGAACACAGCAGTCTCTCTTGGGCCCAAATGACTCCCTATTCCTTACAATAGTGTGCTTAAATAGGGAATAGGGTTCCTATTTGGGACCCATTCTCTGCAGTCTGTAGTTTATCTCTGGTCGATAAAGCTGTGGTTTAGTCCTCTTCATCAAATAACAGCTCACTTCATTGCACAATGAGTACAGTGTTTTTAATTCGTCTTCTCATTTTCTGTCGTTTGCCCCTCATAACTGTCTTGTCTCCACGTGCTCTCTCATTTTCCTCCACTCTCGCTCTGGCCCTCTTCTCGTCTCCTCCTTTAGCACTCTCGGTGCTTCAAACAACAGAAGCAGGACCTTTATCTCATCCATCTGCACAGAAGAAAGGGGGAAACATGAAAGGGGAACGCGCTGAAAACTGAGGCGCACTCAAACTCCAGCACATGCATTAGATAGACTGCCAATAAAACTACCATGCTCTTGAAGATTATGGTTACCGTGCACCTCCTTTAGGCTGGCTTTCACCTGACCAGATCTCATAACAAAGTACTCTAGTGCACACCGTATTCTGCTCACAGGTACTCTCTCGCACAGGTACTCTATCACAGGGTACTCTATCAACCCTGTAAATTCCTCTCACAAGGTACCTCTCCCAAAGGTACTTTGTACTCGTCAACAGGTATCTCTCACGAGGTACTCTATCCACAGGTTAACTCTCTCACGAGGTACTCGTCTCACAGGATACTCTCTCACGAGGTACTGCTATCACACGTATTCTCGTGCACAGGTAACTGGTCTCTCTCACAGGTACTCTCCTAATCAACGTATTCTCTCAGCACGGTTAGCTACTCTTCGCAGGTCACTTCTATCACACGATTCCTCACAGGTACTCTCTCTGCAGGTACCTGTATCTCTAGATCAGCAAGTATTCTCGTCAGCAGGGTACTGGGCTTCACGGTTGGTACTGCTATCACACACAGGTATTCTCTTCGGACAGGTACTCCTCTCCTCCGCAGGTACAATATCAAAGTACTGTCTATACACAGTCTTCTCTCACAGGTACTCTCTTCGCAGGTACAATATCAAAATACTCTTCAGACGTATTTCTCTCACAGGTATCTTCGGCAGGTAAACAATATCTCAAAGTACTCTATCAAGCACGTATTCTCTCACAGGGTACTCATCCTCGCAGGTAACAATATAAAAGTACTATTATCACAAGGACCGTATTCTCTCGACAGGTACTCTCCTCCAGGTATACAGGATAATCAAAAGTACTCCCTATCACACGTAGTTCTCGTCAGAGGTACTGCTAATCACACGAAGCACACAATCAAAGGTACTCTATCACATGTACTCTCTCACAGGTACTGCTCATCCACAAGGTACTCTATTAAAGGTAGCTCTCTCACAGGTACAATAGCAAGTAGTACTATATCAAAAAGTACTCTGTCATACATACTACTGTCTACATAATCACAGGTGGCTATATCACAGGTACTTCTCTTCAGCATGTCCTGTCTATCACATGTAGGTCTCTCAAGAACACTCGAATCACAGGTAAGTCCTAGGCAAAAAGTAACAACAATCAAAGGAACTCTAATCACATGTAAATCTCTCAAACGGTAGCTGCTGCTCTCACGAGGTTTACAGTCAATGAGAGGTATATAGTCACAGGTACTCTCACACATGTACTCCCTATAACAGGGTACTGGCTATCACACATGTAAACTCCTGATCACACGGGTACACATATAACAGGTACTGCTATGAGACAGTACTCTATCACAGGTTTCCTCTATCACTACAGGTAGCTCTATCAGCAGGTACTCTATAACAGGTACTCTATAACAGGTACTGCTTATCACAGGTTACTATATAACATGTCCCTCGTATCACAGGGTACTCTATACCCCAGGTACTCTATCACAGGTACTCGTAATCACGAGGTACTCTGAAAGCACAGGTAGACTCTATAAACAGGGTATCTCTATCACATGTACTCTATCACAGGTTACTGCTAAGCTCACAGCAGTACTCTATAAGCCAAACAGTGTACTCTATAAACAGGAGGTAGCGTCTATCACATGTACGTCTATTTCCAACAGTACTGGAGTCTATCACAGGTACTATCAAGTGGTACTGGCTATACCAAGGTACTACTGATAACAGGTACTGCTATACAGGTACTCTATCACAGAGTGCGTGACTCTATAACAAGGTACCAATGAATGCACAAGGTAACAGGTACTTGCTAAGTTACCAGGGTACTCTATATACAGGTACTCTATCACAGGTACTATATAGAACATGTCTCTATCACAGGTACTGATAATAAGAAGGTATCTATCACGAACACAGGTACCTGCTATCATCAGGTACTCCTATCAGGAAGGTATTCTTATGCAGCCGGTACTCTATCACAGGTACTCTATCGACCAGGTACTGGCTATCACAAGGTCGCTCTTCTAAC
>NW_019945346.1:5738-11674 GCF_002910315.2 Salvelinus sp. IW2-2015
CTCCCTTCTCTCTCTCTCTCTCTCTCTCTCTCTGCTCTCTCTCTCTCTCTCTCTCTCTCTCTCTCTCGTCCTCTCTCTCTCTCTCTCTCTCTCTCTCTCTCTCTCTCTCTCTCTCTCTCTCTCTCTCTCTCTCTCTCTCTCTCTCTCTCTCTCTCTCTCTCTCTCTCTCTCTTATTGTTTTCGACTCTGCCCCATCACCTCGACAGAGCAGAATGCTTTGAGAGCTGATGTTGAATGATAACTGACTGGGTAAAAGAGAGAGAGAGAGACTGAGGTAGCATGTAGCCCCTACCCGGAGTTACTCAAACAGGTATCTCACCATTTCAATTAAAACACATATTTGCCCAAGGAAATATCTCCACGCAGCTTCACACACATCTCAGGGTTTTACAATGAAGCTAATGCAGCACTATTAACAATAATACAATGGATACACATGCAATCACCAGTCCCATTAATGAGAGGCTACTCTTATGGAAGTGAAAATTAGTAGACGGTGGAATCTCTTCAGTCATGATTTAAAACTCCTTCTGTTGTTGGAAGTGTGGACAGAACAGGAACAACTGATAGTCTTCATCACATAGTCATGATGTTATGACATCAGTATTTACATTTATAGGATAGGAGGCCAAATACAGAATGTAATAGGACTATCTCAAAAGGATCCTTTGTTACTTAGTTCCTTTTCATTCTGGATGCTGTGGACACTTTTTGTATTTTCAGTATTCATACCTTTAGAAAGGAAAACCTTAGCTAGGAGCCTGAAATGACTGTTTCTATGATAAGATATGCCTCTCTTTTTCTCCTCTCTCCTTCTCCTCCCTGCTCTCCATCTCTCTCGCCTCTCTCCTCTCTCCCTCTTCTCTCTTCCTCTCTCTCTCCTCTCTCTCTCTCCTCCCTCTCCTCTCTCTTCTCTCTCCCTCTTCTCTCTCCTCTCCTCCCTCTCCTCCCTCTCCTCCCTCTCTCTCTCTCTCTCCTTTCATCTCTCTCTCCCCTTCATCTTCATTTCTGGGTAATAATTAAGTACGTTATTGTGATTGTTCTCAAATAAAATGATCAACGACAGAAAACAWTAGCTTCTGAGCAAAGAGACATTTCTCAAGCAAGACTGTCTGGGTGTGGTCTGAGTRGGGAGGGGAAAAGTGAAAACTAGCTTCTATTAGCAGAGAGGTTTGGAATTCTACATCTTATTGGTCTAATTAACACATTTAGCCAAAACTCAATCCCACCAAAACAGGAATTTCAAGCAGTCTTTTCAAACAGCTTTTACACTAAAAGGGCATTACCATAATGTTCAGGATTTCACACCAATATTCCAATGTTACAGTGTGGCAATATATATAAAACACAGGACACGTAGTTTTGGACTGCACGTGGCCTTTAAATTCATTAATAAGTATATTCAACATCTGACCAGTCGCAGTCCCTGTAACAGGAGGAYAAAACTAGAGAGAAAAAAAGTCTCAATCTGTTTCAGCACCATGGACAGCTCCTCTTTGAAGAACGACTGGGGAAGGCCATACACACATACACACTGGAGAGCAGAGAGAGACATGGATGTGGTGGCTGTGGTGACAGTGGCTAACTGGGGACTCTGTCAGGGGGAGAAAGAGAGAGAGAGACAGAGAGAGAGTGAGAGATAGAGACAAAGAGAGAGACAGAGAGAGACAGATGAGGGGCTGAAAGACAGGAAATAGTAACAGAGAGAGGAGAGGGAAGAGAGAGAGGGAGAGAGGCAGAGAGAGCGAGGGAGGGAGATAAAGCGAGAGAGGGAGACAGGGAGAGATAGAGAGAGAGAAATGAAAAGATGGGAAAGAGAGATAGAAAAACAATAGGAGAGGAAGAGAGGTAGTCCCTGCTGTTCTATCAGGCTGCACACACTCCCCCTCTAGTTCTCTCTCTCTCCCCAAGGCCCTTCTTACCCTAAATCACACACTCACCCCTCTGGTTCTCTCTCTCTCCCCAAGGCCCTTCTTACCTAATATCACATCACTCACACCCCTCTTTTCTCTCTCCTCTCCTCAACCTTTCTTACCTAATATCACACATCTTCAACACCCTCTATTTCTCTCTCTCTCCCCAAGGCTCCTGTCTCTCACCACAATTATAACCAAATCCTGTTTCCCCCACAGCATGCCAATACACCTCTTTACTTCCCCAATCCTCTTCCCTCCTGCGGCATGTTCTGCTGATGTGGACTGACAGACCAGGCATGGACAAGCCACAATTCAGTTGAGGCGAGATAGAGAGATGTGTATAGATGAGAAAAGTGAAAGGAGAGAGAATGAAAAGAACAGTTACAGATATAGAAGATATTGATATAGATTGAGTTTAGTGTGAAAAATGAATAGATAGTAAGAATATGGAGAGATGAGAGAGAGGAAATATAAAAGTGAGAGGAAAAGATGAGTAGGGAGGAGAGTGAATGAATGGTGAGCAGAGATGAAGGAAAAACATAAACGGAGAGGAGAGAATATAAGTAAGAGAAAAGAGATGATATAATGAGAATAGAGAGAGATGAGAAGCGATGAGAGAAGTAAGGAGGCAAGAGTTATAAGGTCACAACAAAAGGATGAGAGAGGGAAAGATAGCAGATGAATTGAGAGTAGAAGAGAGAAAAGTAAAACGAGCTAGAGGGCAATGAGATAGAGAGATTGAGAGAGTTTTTAATGAAAAAGAGAGAGATGAGAGAGATGTAGACAAATAATGAAAGAGAGGTAGAATGAGTATGAGAGAAGGAAAAGTATAAAAAGAGTAGAGAAGGAAAGTGAGATAGAGAAAGGTGAATAAATAAAAGTAGACGAGAGAAGAGTAAAGAAGGAAAGAGAGAAGTGAATGAGCAAGATGAGGTGAAGAAGTAGAAGGACAACTAAGTTGAGGTGGAGAGGGAGGTAGGGCAGAGTGAGAGAGAGCGATGAGGTAGAGGTGAGTAGGAGAGGAGAGAGAGATAGATGAGAGAAGATAGTATTGATGATGAGTAGAGTGATGATTGAGAGATGAGATTTTGTATCTTTTAATTCTTGATATTGAGAGAGCGTTGATGACAGAATGTATTGTAAATATAGACGTTAAGATAAGACGAGAGTAAAATGAGAGAAGAGTTATGAGCAGTAGATAGATAAAAACTTGATCGGAATGTGTTGGGGAAAAACATATGACATTATAAAATCCAACTACACAAAACAACAAGTGTGCGGCTAAAATTTGCATAAAATACACACATTTCTTTCCACAGGGCCATAGGTGATACAGGGATGCAGTCTTAAGCCCCACGCTCTTCAACAGACTATATCAGCGAATATTGGCGAGGCACTAGAACAGTCTGCAGCACCCAGCCCAGATTCTGTCAGATTCTGTCAGACCTGGGCCCTGACAGTAAAATAATGAGTGTTTCAAACAAAAGGTCCAGTTTGTCAGACCACAATTACATATTCCATCTAGACACCGTTGGCTAAATACACACAAAAATACGATACATACTCGGCCTAAAATCAGTCCAAATGTAACTTCCACAAAAGAAACTGAACGAGCTGAGAGACAAGCAAGAAGGTCATTTATTACATCTAAAAGGAACATAAAATTCGACATTAGGATCTGTTCTAAAAATACTTGAATCAGTTATAGAACCCACGCCCTTTAATGGTTGTGAGGTCTAGGTCCACTCACCAACCAAGAATTCACAAATATGAGACAAAACACCAAATGTAGACTCGCATGCTACATTTGAAAAAATATCTCTGTGTACAACGTAAAACACCAAATTATGCATGCCAGAGCAGATATTAGGCCGATAACCCGCTAAATATCAAAATCCACGAAAAGAGCCGTTGAAACTTCACACACTACCAACAATGGTGTGTGATGATCTTACAGTGGTCCCTGTAGCCATACGATCAAACCGGTGTGATTAGAACACTTACTTAGATAGTCCAGTTGGAATGATTGACAATAGATGATGCAACATGAAATGTGCAATAAACTGTCAATCAGAATGATGCTAACAAATAGCTATGCAACATAGTCAAATGATGCAACAATTCAGTCATAGCCTATACAATTTCAGCATTGCATATGCAACAATTCAAATAATTGCATAAATCAATCAGTGAATGATGCAACAATCAGCATGATGCAACAATCAGAATGATGCAACAATCAGAATGATGCAACAATCAGAATGATGCAACAATCAGCATTTGAGGAGGCCACACTGTTTTTCTGAAACATTTTGCACAAACACAGTCCTTACAAAGTTATGTCCAGAATGTGAGCAGTTTATTTTTGGATACAGTGTTCACACATTCACAGAAGTATCTACAGCATAACACAATAATGTAGGCTACATTTGTCCTAGTGCTAACTGAGGAAAGATTGACATTACACAAGCGGTCATATTTTTGCAACTCTCGGCTGACAGAAACTAYAWTATCAATTAGCTAATAGCAAWTAATATTTATTTGTTAATCAAATCACGGGTGAGCTCACCATTGATCGAAGTAATTAAGTAAAACACTTTCTWGAAATCAAAAGTAATCTGACGATGGGTAGTTTGTGCGCGCCGCCATGCTTGTTTTTTTTGCATCAACCAAAGATTATAAGAGACAAGATGAGTTTGGTCTGTTTATAGTATGCATGTTGACGGGGGTGTGTCGTCTACGATCATCCACTTCCCTTCATTCACTTCCGGAAGTTTACCCAAAAGATGAGTGAACCATTCCATCACCTCATTATAACATCTTTGGTCTGGCAGATTACATGACACCCAGAACGCATTGTATAATGTCAACAAATGGCGCCACACATAGCTGGCAAATAGCTTAGCTCATTGTAATCAGTACAACCTTCAAAAAAGTACTTTACATACAGCATAGGGGTCTATTACAATATATGCAATAATCGGAATACATTATTTGTCAACAGTAATTGAAAACATGYGAATAAGACTGTAAATACATTTTGCTCCATACATACATATATACATACAGTTGAAATCGGAAGTTTACATACATTTACATTTACATTTAAGTCATTTAGCAGACGCTCTTATCCAGAGCGACTTACAAATTGGTGCATTCACCTTATGATATCCAGTGGAACAACCACTTTACAATAGTGCATCTAACTCTTTTAAAGGGGGGGGGGTTAGAAGGATTACTTTATCCTATCCTAGGTATTCCTTAAAGAGACTGTCGAGACTGCTCCGCTGAGCTCTATACAGGCTCGGAGGGATCGGTGACCCTGTGTCCCTCTGCCTCGTTGAGGGTGTCATCGCTCATTACTATAAAATATCAGCGAGCCACAACCTGTAATGACCGCCAGAACTGGCCGCAAGCCCCACGTCTGCGGGTGGAAGCTTGGCAACGCAGTCATGCGCTCCCTATACTCGGCACTTGTGTCACTAGACCGTCTGGATACTGTGACAGGGACTCGCTGGTATATAGGATGGGCTCCTGACTGTATGCCTTTAAAACCCCTACAATGAACGATCATCCAGAACGAGGCCGCAAGCCCGGCAATGCGTGCTCGCGCATTGATGTTCTCATCACGTCACACACTTTCCCAAGTTCTCTCACGTCACCCCGCTCTCGCTCTCTCCACTGGCTTCCAGTGTGAAGCTCGGCATCCGCTACAGGTGAAAGACCAATCGGCTGATTCTGACTACAGGAGCTGATGAGGGGACGGCACCTCCGTACCAGAATTCGAGGACTCTGTACAGGGACCACTACAAACCAGAACAAGGGGCAAGCCTGCGTTCATGCCACCTGCTGGACCTGCTCGCTCCCTACTCTGAGGAAAAGTAAAGTTCCCGCTCAGACCAGTCAAGAACGTGATTTCGCTGGCTCTAGGCACCCAATGGTGGAAAAACTCATCACGACGCCAGGATCAGCGGGTCAATCACCCTTCGGAGAACACCTGAAACCCCGACCTCTGGTTAA
>NW_019945346.1:14303-17468 GCF_002910315.2 Salvelinus sp. IW2-2015
GGTAAGTTTGTTTGATAAAGTTCATATTTATATCCAAAAATCTTAGTTTACATTGGCGTGTTATGTTCAGTAATGTTTTACCTCCAAAACATCTGGTGATTTTGCAGAGGAACATCAATTTACAGAAATACTCATAATAAACATTGATAAAAGATACAAGTGTTTTACATGGAACTTTAGATACACTTCTCCTTAATGCAACTGTTGTGTCAGATTTTAAAAAACTTTACGGAAAAAGCACACCATGCAATAATCTGAGTACAGCACTCAGACACAAAACAAGCCATACAGGTACCCGCCATGTTTGTGAGTCAACAGAGGTCAGAAATAGCATTATAAATATTCACTTATCTTTGATGATCTTCATCAGAATGCAGTCCCAGGAATTCCAGTTCCACAATAAATGTTTGTTTTGTACGATAACGTCCATAATTTATGTACAAATACCTCCTTTTGGTTTGCGCGTTTCATTCCAAAATCCAAATTGAAAACGAGCAGGCCAGGCGAAAAGTCAAAGAATTCCGTTACAGTTCGTAGAAACATGTCAAACGATGTATAGAATCAATCTTTAGGATGTTTTAAACATAAATCTTCAATAATGTTTCAGAGCGCGAGATGTATTGTGTAACATGAAGTCCTATGAGTGTCATCTGATGAAGATCATCAAAGGTTAGTGATTAATTTTATCTCTATTTCTGCTTTTTGTGACTCCTCTCTTTGGCTGGAAAAATGTCTGTCTTTTTCTGTGACTAGGTACTGACCTAACATAATCAGATGGTGTGCTTTCGTCGTAAAGCCTTTTTGAAATCGGACACTGTGGTGGGATTAACAACAAGTTTATCTTTATAATGGTGTAAAATACTTGTATGTTTGAGGAATTTTAATTATGAGATTTCTGTTGTTTGAATTTGGCTCCCTGCACTTTCACTGGCTGTTGTCAAGTCGATCCCGTTAACGGGGTCTCAGCCGTAAGACGTTTTTAATGACTCCAACCTAAGTGTATGTAAACTTCTGACTTCAACTCTATAATATAACTCAGTCATCTAAGGTTTATGTTACAGTCATTACTTTCTCTTTATTTTGTTAATACTCGTTTTTCAACCACTCCACAAACTTATATGACTTCATTGTGAAGTACTTTTTAAATGATCGATTGAATTATATTCTACAGCAATTTAATGTAAACAGACAACAAACTATTCATGAAATCTCCAGAAGATGGACGTCTACTGTAGCTCAGAATTCCTGAACAGAGACGTGAATTCCATTTGGTCCAATGTCTATTTATTATATGAAGACATGTATTCCATTTGGTTCAATGTCTATTTATTATATGAAGACATGTATTCCATTTGGTCCAATGTCTATTTATTATATGAAGACATGGTTTCTCTGCTACCACAGGGCAAGCTGTGCAGGAGCCGAGCCATAAGACTCMTGAACAACTAATCACATGGCTACGTGGACTGTTTGCATCGACCACACATTATTACGCTGCTGCTATTTTACTGCTGCTCTTTAATTATTATTTGTTATTTTCTATTTTCTTTAAAAAAAATCAGTTTATTTTAGTGATTTTACTTTCTTAAGATTTATTTTTCTGGTTAAGGGCTTGTCAGTCAGCATTTCACTTTGAGGTCTACACCTGTTCTATTCAGCATTTCACTGTGAGGTCTACACCTGTTGTATTCAGCATTTCACTGTGAGGTCTAAACCTGTTGTATTTGGCACATGTGACAAATAACATTTGATTTGATTTGTCATGCCAATAAAGGAGGGAGATATGAGAACATGGAACTTTTCTTCCCGTTCCCGTCGAGTGAGACAAAAAAAAGGCTTACCTTAGAATACCTTCACTGCGCTGTTTGATTTGTTAAATGGGTAGGCGAGTTAAGCACTTGGCGTTTATCCGTGCGTGCATGTGTGTCGTGTGTGTGAGTGCATGGGTTCATAGTTGGATATCGGTGTGTACTGCTGTTTAGCTAAGGTTTGTTATCCAGAGCTGAACTGAGCTGGACTGTGTTCATCTGAGAGCAGGCAGACAGACGGACGGTGAGGCTTGTTATCCAGAGCTGAACTGAGCTGGACTGTGTTCATCTGAGAGCAGGCAGACAGACGGACGGTGAGGCTTGTTATCCAGAGCTGAACTGAGCTGGACTGTGTTCATCTGAGAGCAGGCAGACAGACGGACGGTGAGGCTTGTTATCCAGAGCTGAACTGAGCTGGACTGTGTTCATCTGAAGAGCAGGCAGACAGACGGACGGTGAGGCTTGTCCACGTTAAACAATGCTGAGCTGAATGCTCGTCCACTCGCTTTACTAACATGACTGGACTGGATTGGCAGAATACATACTTTCATAACATCTCTCAACTCTGCGCTTCTCAGTCTCTGATGTCCCTCATCACTCAACCTTTACCTCCTCATCTCTGCTTCTTCCATCCCTTGAAGTACAGCAGGAGTGACTCACGCATTCCACTGAAACCCATGGAAATCTGCAGACTGAAACCCATGGAAATCTGGAGACTGAAACCCATGGAAATCTGCAGACTGAAACCCATGGAAATCTGCAGACTGAAACCCATGGAAATCTGCAGACTGAAACCCATGGAAATCTGCAGACTGAAACCCATGGAAATCTGCAGACTGAAACCCATGGAAATCTGCAGACTGAACCCATGGAAATCTGCAGACTGAAACCCATGGAAATCTGCAGACTGAAACCCATGGAAATCTGCAGACTGAAACCCATGAAAATCTGGAGACTGAAACCATGGAAATCTGGAGACTGAAACCCATGGAAATCTGCAGACTGAAACCCATGGAAATCTGCAGACTGAAACCCATGGAAATCTGCAGACTGAAACCCATGGAAATCTGCAGACTGAAACCCATGGAAATCTGCAGACTGAAACCCATGGAATCGCATCTGGAGGCACTTCAGATGACACATATTTTATTAGTCTGTTCCCTCCCTTTGTCCCTCTTTCTTTGTCCCTCTTTCTTTGTCCCTCTTCAAAAGACCCTGCTCCCTCTTTTAAGTCAGTTCATCTGTTTGGTTACATTACGCAAAGCAGAAAAATGCCACATTTGTGGTTTTCTACCAGATAAAACTAGAGGGAGTGTGATTCAGTGGCTGGGGTAAGATGCTTAGTGTGTGGAGAGAG